>NC_053027.1:465915908-465968705 GCF_003073215.2 Triticum urartu
ACCTTGCTTGTCCTCAAGTGGAAGCCGATATCGAAAAATATGTCCACATGTTTAGAGATAGAGGTGTCGATAAAATAAAATACGGACGTGAGGGCATCATGATCATTCTTAGAACAACAACATATATGTATATATATTGTCATATGATTTATTATGCTAAAGTAACAATCTATTCACAATGTGAAGTATGAATCAAAAACTTTATTGAAAACTAACAAACTATAATCTCAGTCATTGAAGCAATTGAAATTTATCATAACATCAGAAAGAGTCAATATAAGAGCTTTTCAGCAAGTCGACACACTCAACTATCATTTAGTCTTTCACAATTGCTAACACTCAACTAATACTTATGAGTATGAAGCTTTAATCGGACACGTAGAAAGATAGGGGCTTATAGTTTTGCCTCCCAACCTTTTGCATCAAGGGTAATGTCAACAATAATATTTTATGAAAACCCACATCTAATTATCTATATATATCAGGATCTTTCCAACACATAGTGCTTGCCAAAGGATAAAATGTAAAAAGGAAAGGTGAAGATCACCATGACTCTTGTATAAAGTATAGGACAAAAATAAAAGATAGGCCCTTCGCAAAGGGAAGCAGAGGTTGTCATGTGTTTGTATGGTTGGATGCACAAAATCTTAATGCAAAAGAACATCACTTTATATTGCCACTTGTGATATGGACCTTTATTATGCAGTCCGTCGCTTTTATTTCTTCCACATCACAAGATCGTATAAAGCTTATTTTCTCCACAATAGATCATACATATTTAGAGAGCAATTTTTATTTCTTGCAACAATGACAACTTACTTGAAGGATCTTACTCAATCCATAGGTAGATATGGTGGACTCTCATGGCAAAACTGAGTTTAAGGATATTTGGAAGCACAAGTAGTATCTCTACTTGGTGCAAAGAATTTGGCTAGCATGAGGGGGAAAGGCAAGATCAACATGTTGGATGATCCATGACAATATAATTTATTTTGGATGTAAGAAAACATACCCCATTACGTTGTCTTCCTTCTCCAACATCAACCTTTTAGCATGTCATATCTTAATGAGTGCTCACAATCATAAAAGATGTCCAAGATAGTATATTTATATGTGAAAACCTCTCTTTCTTTATTACTTCCCATTAATTGCAACGATGACTAAAACTATGTTTGTCAACTCTCAACAACTTTTATTCATCATACTCTTTATATGTGAAGTCATTACTCTCCATAAGATAAATATGATCTCTTTATTTCTTTTTATTTTTTTCTCTTTTTCTCAAGATCATAGCAAGATAACCAAGCCCTTGACTCAAAACTAATCTTTATTATATATAGCTCACGGACTCGATTACATAGAAGGATCATAAAGCAAAAGTCAAAACTAGATCATACTAAACTTTATTTTTCTAGATCAAGATATAACCAAAAGGATCGAACTAAGAAAAACGGTAAAGATAGAAGTGTGATGGTGATACGATATCAGGGCACCTCTCCCAAGCTTGGCAGTTGCCAAGGGGAGTGCCCATACCCATGTATTTATCTCTCTTTATTCGGAGGTGGTGATGTGATATTCTTAGCGATGATGCCCCTTAGGATATGATTCTCTTCCTCGAGCTGATTGACTTGCTTCTTGAGATCCATTATTTCCTTATGGAGCTTATCCGTGATGGCTAAAGCTCCTTTCACCCATGGATGTGGCATAGCTGGGGGAGAACATGTAACACTCTTTTTCATATTTTTGTAAGAAATAAATTTAACATTAGGAGGGATGACCGAGTTTGGAATTGATGAGCTCTGAAGTTCCTCCATCGTGAATCTGGCTTGGAGACGAGAGTTGACTTCTTGATCCTCCTCCATGGCATCTATCCTTTTTAAGTCGGCCTCCATCTCTTCCTCCGTCGATGGCCCAAAGTGGTCAGCATCACTGTTTGCTCCTAGACCCGGTATCAGATGAGACACCCGACTCTCCCCGGCTGACTGTTGAGAAGACATCTTGCTCTAGATCTGCTGCAGAAACAGCTCAAAACAAAAACAAAGGATATTTGCATGGTACAGTGGTCAAAACCTCCGGGAGATTATATAATGAATTTTTACCGACCAAAAGAAGTATCGTGCAAGAAAACGGAGTCCGGAGGACACACGAGGTGCCCATGAGGTAGGGGCACGCCCAGGGGGTAGGGCACGCCCTCCACCCTCGTGGATGCCTCGTGTCATTTCCGGACTACTTCTCATTTTCCTATTTTCTTAAATATTCCAAAACAGAGAAAAATTGCTATTAGAACTGTTTTGGAGTCGGTTTACTTACCGTACCACATACCTCTTCCTTTTCAGAGGCTGAAACATTCTGGAAGGTGTCCCTTATATACTCCTTCGGGGTTATGGTTTCAATAACATTTGTTTGAACATTTATAGGATTACCTGAGATATAATGTTTGATTCTTTGACCGTTCACCACTCTCGGATTTGTGCCTTCGAAGTTATTGATTTTTATGGCACCGAAATGATAGACCTCCTCGATAACGTAAGGACCTTCCCATTTAGAGAGGAGTTTTCCTGCAAAAATCTTAAACGAGAGTTTTATAACAATACATAATCACCCACATTAAACTCATGTTTTTGTATCCTTTTGTCATGCCATCTTTTAACTTTTTGTTTAAACAATTTGGCATTTTCATAGGCCTGGGTTCTCCACTCATCAAGTGAGATAATGTCAAATAGTCTCTTCTCACCGGCAAGTTTGAAATCATAATTGAGCTCTTTAATGGCCCAATATGCTTTATGTTCTAGTTCAAGAGGTAAGTGACATGCTTTTCCATAAACCATCTTATACGGAGACATACCCATAGGGTTTTTATATGAAGTTCTATAGGCCCATAATGTATCATCAAGTTTCTTGAACCATTTCTTTCTAGATCTATTAAAAGTCTTTTGCAAAATTAATTTAAGATCTCTATTGCTCAGTTCTACTTGACCACTAGCCTGTGGGTGATATGGAGATGCAATTCTATGATTAACATCATACTTAGCAAGCATTTTACGAAAAGCACCATGAATAAAATGTGAACCACCATCAGTCATCAAGTATCTAGGGACTCCAAACCTTGGAAAAATAACTTCTTTAAGCATGTTAATAGAGGTGTTATGATCAGCACTACTAGTTGGAATAGCTTCTACCCACTTAGTAATGTAATCAACAACAACTAAAATATGTGTATACCCATTAGAGGAAGGAAATGGTCCCATATAATCAAAGCCCCAAACGTCAAATGGTTCTATAACAAGTGAATAATTCATAGGCATTTCTTGACATCTACTAATATTACCAATTCTTTGACATTCATCACAAGACAAGACAAACATACGGGCGTCCTTGAAAAGAGTAGGCCAATAAAAACCGGATTGCAATACCTTATGTGCAGTTCTATCTCCAGCGTGGTGTCCTCCATAATCCTCGGAGTGACACTTGCGCGGGATTTTTTCCTGTTCATGCTCAGGTACACAACGTCTAATAACACCATCTACTCCTTTATAAAGGTGTGGGTCATCCCAGAAGTAATGTCTTAAATCATAGAAAAACTTTTTCTTTTGCTGGTATGTGAAACTAGGTGGTATAAATTTAGCAACAATGTAATTAGCATAATCAACATATCATGGAGCAGTACGAGAAGCATTTATGACAGCTAATTGTTCATCAGGAAAGCTATCATCAATAGGTAGTGGGTCATCAAGAACATTCTCTAACCTAGATAAGTTCTCTGCAACGGGGTTCTCAGCTCCCTTTCTATCAATAATATGCAAATCAAATTCTTTTAGTAGGAGAACCCATCTAATAAGTCTAGGTTTAGCATCTTTCTTTTCAGTAAGAAATTTAATAGCAGCATGATCGGTGTGAACAGTTACTTTAGAATCAACAATATAAGATATGAACTTATCACAAGCAAACACAATTGCTAAAAATTATTTTTTCAGTAGTAGCATAATTTCTCTGGGCACTGTCTAGAGTTTTACTAGCATATTGGATAACATTTAATTTCTTATCAACTCTTTGTCCTAGAACACCTATAGCATAATGAGACGTCTCCAACGTATCTATAATTTTTGATTGCTCCATGCTATATTATCTACTGTTTTGGACTATATTGGGCTTTATTTTCCACTTTTATATTATTTTTGGGACTAACATATTAACCGGAGGCCCAGCCCAGAATTGCTGTATTTTGCCTATTTCAGTATTTCAGAGAAACAGAATATCAAACGGAGTCCAAAAGGAATGAAACCTTCGAGAACGTGATTTTCTCACCGAACGTGATCCAGGAGACTTGGACCCTACGCCAAGGCATCAGAGAGGCGGTCACGAGGCTGGGGGGCGCGCCCCCTGCCTCGTGGGCCCCTCGGTGCTCCACCGACGTACTCCTTCCTCCTATATATACCTATGTACCCCCAAACGATCAGAACAGGAGCCAAAAACCTAATTCCACCGCCGCAACTTTCTATATCCATGAGATCCCATCTTGGGGCCTGTTCCGGAGCTCCGCCGAAGAGGGCCGTCATCACGGAGGGCTTCTACATCACCATAGCCTCTCTGATGCAGTGTGAGTAGTTTACTTCAGACCTTCGGGTCAATAGTTAGTAGTTAGATGGCTTGTTCTCTCTTTTTGGATCTCAATACAAAGTTCTCCCCCTCTCTTGTGGAGATCTATTCGATGTAATCTTCTTCTTTTTGCGGTGTGTTTGTTGAGACCGATGAATTGTGGGTTTATGATCAAGTCTATCTATGAATAATATTTGAATCTTCTCTGAATTCTTTTATGTATGATTGGTTATCTTTGCAAGTCTCTTCGAATTATCCGTTTGGTTTCGCCAACTAGATTGGTAGTTCTTGCCATGGGAGAAGTGCTTAGCTTTGGGTTCGATCTTGCGGTGTCCTTTCCCAGTGACAGAAGGGGCAGGAAGGCACGTATTATATCATTGCCATCGAGGATAACAAGATGGGGTTTATTTAATATTGCATGAATTTATCTCTCTACATCATGTCATCTTGCTTATGGCGTTACTCTATTTTTAACTTAATACTCTAGATGCATGCTGGACAGCAGTCGATGATTGGAGTAATAGTAGTAGATGCAGAATCGTTTCGGTCTACTTGTCACGGACGTGATGCCTATATACATGATCATGCCTAGATATTCTCATAACTATGCTCAATTCTGTCAATTGCTCAACAGTAATTTGTTCACCCACCATAGAATACTTATGCTCTTGAGAGAAGCCACTAGTGAAACCTATGGCCCCCGGGTCTATTCTCATCATATCAATTTCCATCACTTTAATCTTGCTTTGCTTTTTGACTTTGCCTTTACTTTTCACTTTGCATCCCTATACCAAAAATACCAAAAATATTATATCTATCAGATCTCACTCTCGTAAGTGACTGTGAAGGGATTGACAACCCCTAATCCCGTTGGTTGCGAGTAGCTATCGTTTTGTGCAGGTACGAGGGACTTGAGCGTGGCCTCCTACTGGATTGATACCTTGGTTCTCAAAAACTGAGGGAAATACTTACGCTACTCTGCTGCATCATCCCTTCCTCTTCGGGGAAATCCAACGCAAGCTCAAGAGGTAGCAAGTAGGATTTCTGGCGCCTTTGCCGGGGAGTCGACGCAAAAAGTCAACATACCAAGTACCCATCACAATCCCTATCTCTCGCATTACATTATTTGCCATTTGCCTCTCGTTTTCCTCTCCCCCACTTCACCCTTGCCGTTTTATTCGCCCTCTCTCTCTATCCTCCCTCTCCTTTTCTATTTGCCTCTTTTTGCCCGCTTGCCTTTTTGTTTGCTCGTGTGCTAGTTTGTTTGGTTGTCGTCATGGCTAGTCTCATATCTTCTCTGTTGTCTTCCGAGAGTGAAGTTCTAAATTTTAAACAAAGGGAGGGAGAAAATCTAAAAGATGCTTGGTATAGAATTTGCAATGCTCAAAATAGATCTACCAGGAAGCAATCTACCTTAGTTCTTCTCTGCAATTTTTATGTAGGTGTTAATCCTTGGTATAGATATATCCTCGATACCATTACCGGAGGGAACTTCTTGGGTAGCCATACTTTTGATTCTTATAATGCTATGTTAGATTTATTTGGCTCACCACCTCTTTTGGTTAATGGAACCATGTTAACTTTGGAGCATGTTATGCAAAGACTTGAAATTATTGAAAATAAAGTTGCTACTATTGAATTAATTGAAAATCTAGATAAAAATATCCACAATCAAATTACTCAATATGGATCTAAGGTAGGAATGACTTTGAAAAATATTAAGGAAAAGGAACCCATAGTTAATGAGAAGATAAACTTAGATTCTACTAGAATTGATAAACTTGAGGGTATCATTACAAACTTGGGAACCGCTTTTTCTTCCATAAATAATACTCCAAGTCCTCATACTAAAATTGCCAAGCTTATTTATGTTCCTAAAAATAAGTGTGAATCATCTAGTAAGGAAACTGCGGATCTTAAATCTATAAGTATTCATCCCAATCTTTTTGATATCATTAAGGAACCAATTGCTACAAATGAATTTTTTGATCTTGTGCCTAAAAGTTTGATAATCACTAGGAAGAAATAAATTCCTATGGGAAATAGATGCCTCATCGAAGAATTGCCTACCAAAGATGGCAATACCTAGATCTATCCTCGCTTTTATACCTAGCTAGGGGCGTTAAATGATAGCGCTTGTTGGCAGGCAACCCAATTTTATTTTTATTCCTTGCTTTTTGCTCCTGTTTAGTAATAAATAATTTATTTATCCTATGTTTTGGTTGTGTTTTTTGTGTTTAATTAGTGTTTGTGCCAAGTAGAACTGTTGGGAAGACTTGGGGAAAGTCTTGTTGAACTTGCTGTAAAAAACAGAAACTTTAGCGCTCAGGAGAACTGCTGTCATTTTTATTTGAAGAGTGATATTTAGTTAATTATTTTTGAAGATGATTAACATATAAATTCCTCACGTCCATCAATTTATTTTCGAATTTTTGAGGTTCCAGATCTTGCTCTAGCTACAGATTACTACCGACTGTTCTGTTTTGACAGATTCTGTTTTTCGTGTGTTGTTTGCTTATTTTGATGAATCTATGGCTAGTAAAATAGTTTATAATCCATAGAGAAGTTGGAATACAGTAGGTTTAACACCAATATAAATAAAGACTGAGTTCATTACAGTACCTTGAAGTGGTTTTTTTGTTTTCTTTCGCTAACGGAGCTCACGAGTTTTCTACTTTAAGTTTTGTGTTGTGAAGTTTTCATGTTTTGGGTGAATTCTTTTGATGGATTATGGAACGAGGAGTGGCAAGAGCCTAAGCTTGGGGATGCCCATGGCACCCCCAAGATAATACAAGGACACCAAAAATTCAAAACTTGGGGATGCCCCGGAAGGCATCCCCTCTTTCGTCCACTTCCATCGGTAATTTACTTGGAGCTATATTTTTATTCACCAACATGATATGTGTTTTGCTTGGAGCGTCTTGTATTATTTGTGTATTTGTGTTTTAGTATGACACAATCATCCTTGCTGTATACACCTTTTGAGAGAGCCATACATGAATTAAAATTTGATAAAATACTCTATGTGCTTCACTTATATCTTTTGAGCATTATACTTTTTCTCTATGTGCTTCACTTATATCTTTTGAGCTATGTAGTTTTGCTCTATGTGCTTCACTTATATCTTTTGAGCGTTTTAATTTTGCTCTATGTGCTTCACTTAGATCTTTTAGATCACGGTGGTGGATTCGTTTTAAATAAACTATTGATCTCTCATGCTTCACTTAAATTATTTTGAGAGTCTCTTAATAGCATGGTAATTTGCTTAATAATAATATGCTTGGTATTCAAGATTTGTGAAACTTTCTTTTGATTGTGTTTAATACTAAGAAAGATTGAAGCATGATAATTGTTTTGAGATATGGAGGTGATAATATTAGAGTCATGCTAGTTGAGTAGTTGTGAATTTAAAGAATACTTGTGTTAAAGTTTGTGATTCCCGTAGCATGCACATATGGTGAACCATTATGTGATGAAGTCGGAGCATGCTTTATTTATTGATTGTCTTCCTTATGAGTGGCGGTCGGAGACGAGTGATGGTCTTTTCCTACCAATCTATCCCCCTAGGAGCATGCGTGTAATACTTTGCTTTGATAACTTCTAGATTTTTGCAATAAGTATATGAGTTCTTTTATGACTAATGTTGAGTCCATGGATTATACGCACGCTCACCCTTCCACCTTTGCTAGCCTCTCTAATACCGCACACCTTTCGCCGGTATCATACACTCACCATATACCTTCCTCAAAACAGCCACCATATCTACCTATTTTGGCATTTCCATAGCCATTCTGAGATATATTGCCATGCAACTTTCCACCATTCCGTTTATCATGACACATTCATCATTGTCATATTGCATATCCCGGTACACCGCCGTAGGCATTCATATAGAGTCATATTTTGTTCTAAGTATCGAGTTGTAATTGTTGAGTTGTAAGAAAAATAAAAGTGTGATGATCATCATTTTTAGAGCATTGTCCCAAGTGAGGAAAGAATGATGGAGACTATGATTCCCCCATAAGTCGGGATGAGACTCCGGACGAAAAATAAATAAAAGAGGCCAAAGAAGCCCAAATAAAAAGAGGCCATAAAAAAAGAGAAAAGGCCCAAATAAAAAAATGAGAGAAAAAGAGAGAAGGGACAATGTTACTATCCTTTTACCACACTTGTGCTTCAAAGTAGCACCATGATCTTCATAATAGAGAGTCTATCATGTTATCACTTTCATATACTAGTGGGAATCTTTCATTATAGAACTTGGCTTGTATATTCCAATGATGGGCTTCCTCAAATTGCCCTAGGTCTTCATGAGCAAGCAAGTTGGATGCACACCCACTTAGTTTCTTTTTTAGCTTTCATATACTTATAGCTCTAGTGCATCCGTTGCATGGCAATCCCTACTAACTCACATTGATATCTATTGATGGGCATCTCCATAGCCTGTTGATACGCCTAGTTGATGTGAGACTATCTTCCCCTCTTTTTGTCTTCTCCACAACCACCATTCTCTTCCACCTATAGTGCTATATCCAAGGCTCACGCTCATGTATTGCGTGAAGATTGAAAAAGTTTTGAAAAAGTTAGAGTATGAAACAATTGCTTGGCTTGTCATCGGGGTTGTGCATGATTTAAATACTTTGTGTGGTGAAGATAGAGCATAACCAGACTATATGATTTTGTAGGGATAACTTTCTTTGGCCATGATATTTTGAGAAGACATAATTGCTTTGTTAGTATGCTTGAAGTATTATTATTTTTATGTCAATATAAACTTTTGTCTTGAATCTTTTGAATCTGAATATTCATATCACAATTAAGAAGATTTCCATTGAAACTATGCCAAGTAGCACTCCGCATCAAAAATTCTCTTTTTATCATTTACCTACTCGAGGACGAGCAAGAATTAAGCTTGGGGATGCCTGATATGTCTCCAATGTATCTATAATTTTTGATTGCTCCATGCTATATTATCTACTGTTTTGGACTATATTGGGCTTTATTTTCCACTTTTACATTATTTTTGGGACTAACCTATTAACTGGAGGCCCAGCCCAGAATTGCTGTTTTTTGCCTATTTTAGTATTTTGGAGAAACAGAATATCAAACGGAGTCCAAACGGAATGAAACCTTCGGGAACGTGATTTTCTCACCGAACGTGCTCCAGGAGACTTGGACCCTACGCCAAGGCATCAGAGAGGCGGTCACAAGGGTGGGGGGCGCGCCCCCCCTAGGGCGCACCCCTGCCTCGTGGGCCCCTCGGTGCTCCACCGACGTACTCCTTCCTCCTATATATACCTACGTACCCCCAAACGATCAGAACAGGAGCCAAAAACCTAATTCCACCGCCGCAACTTTCTATATCCACGAGATCCCATCTTGGGGCCTGTTCCGGAGCTCCGCCGGAGAGCGCCGTCATCACGGAGGGCTTCTACATCACCATAGCCTCTCCGACAAAGTGTGAGTAGTTTACCTTAGACCTTCGGGTCCATAGTTAGTAGCTAGATGGCTTCTTCCCTCTTTTTGGATCTCAATACAAAGTTCTCCCCCTCTCTTGTGGAGATCTATTCGATGTAATCTTCTTCTTTTTGTGGTGTGTTTGTTGAGACCGATGAATTGTGGATTTATGATCAAGTCTATCTATGAATAATATTTGAATCTTCTCTGAATTATTTTATGTATGATTGGTTATCTTTGCAAGTCTCTTCAAATTATCCATTTGGTTTGGCCAACTAGATTGGTAGTTCTTGCCATGGGAGAAGTGCTTAGCTTTGGGTATGATCTTGCGGTGTCCTTTCCCAGTGACAGAAGGGGCAGCAAGGCACGTATTGTATCGTTGCCATCGAGGATAACAAGATGGGGTTTATTTCATATTGCATGAATTTATCTCTCTACATCATGTCATCTTGCTTAAGGCGTTACTCTGTTTTTAACTTAATACTCTAGATGCATGCTGGATAGCGGTAGATGAGTGGAGTAATAGTAGTAGATGCAGAATCGTTTCGGTCTACGTGTCACGGACGTGATGCCTATATACATGATCATGCCTAGATATTCTCATAACTATGCTCAATTCTGTCAATTGCTCAACAGTAATTTGTTCACCCACCGTAGAATACTTATGCTCTTGAGAGAAGCCACTAGTGAAACCTATGGCCCCTGGGTCTATTCTCATCATATCAATTTCCATCACTTTAATCTTGCTTTGCTTTTTTACTTTGCCTTTACTTTTCACTTTGCATCTCTATACCAAAATACCAAAAATATTATATCTATCAAATCTCACTCTCGTAAGTGACCGTGAAGGGATTGACAACCCCTAATCGTGTTGGTTGCGAGTAGCTATCGCTTTGTGCAGGTACGAGGAACTTGAGCGTGGCCTCCTACTGGATTGTACCTTGGTTCTCAAAAACTGAGGGAAATACTTACGATACTCTACTGCATCATCCCTTCCTCTTCAGGGAAATCCAACGCAAGCTCAAGAGGTAGCACATAATCACTAGCATCACACATAATTTCAAAGGGTACATTCCAATCAGGTGGCTGAACAATGGGTGCAGAAATCAAGGCTTTCTTAAGTATTTCAAATGCTTCTACACAATCATCATCAAAGACAAAAGGAACATCTTTTTGTAAAAGATTAGTCAGAGGCCTAGAAATTTTTGAGAAGTCCTTAATGAACCTCCTATAAAAACTGGAACGACCAAGGAAACTTCTTATTCCTTTAATGTCCTTTGCACACTGCATCTTTTCAATAGCATCAACTTTAGCTTTATCAACTTCAATACCTCTTTCAAAAATTTTATGCCCCAAGACAATACCTTCATTAACCATAAAGTGGCACTTCTCCCAGTTCAAGACAAGATTGGTTTCCTCACATCTCTGCAAAACTCGATCAAGGTTGCTTAAGCAATCATCAAAAGAAGTTCCATGTACGGAAAAATCATCCATGAAAACCTCAACAATCTTTTCACAAAAGTCAGAGAATATAGCAGTCATACATCTTTGAAAGGTAGCAGGTGCATTACATAAACTAAAAGGCATACATCTATAAGCAAAGGTACCAAAAGGAAAAGTAAATGTGGTCTTTTCTTGATCCTCTTTTGACACATGTATTTGAGAGAAACCAGAATAACCGTCTAGAAAGCAAAAATGTGTATGTTTGGATAATCTTTCTAGCATTTGATCAATAAAAGGTAAAGGGTAACGATCCTTTTTAGTAGCTTTAGTTAGTTTGCGGAAATCAATTACCATTCTGTAACCTGTAACAATTCTTTGTGGGATCAATTCATCTTTATCATTAGGAATAACAGTAATACCTCCCTTCTTAGGGACACAATGGACAGGACTTACCCATTGACTATCAGCAATAGGATAAATTATACCTGCCTCCAGAAGCTTTAGTATTTCATTTCTTACCACCTCTCACATCTTAGGATTTAACCGTTGTTGGTGATCAACAACCAGTTTAGCATCTTTCTCCAATTTTATTTTGTGCTGGCATAGAGTGGGACTAATGCCCTTAAGATCATCAAGAATATATCCAATAGCAGCACGGTGCTTCTTTAGAGTTTTCAATAATCTCTCTTCTTCCTGCTCTGAAAGGTTAGCACTTATAATGACATTATATATCTTCTTTTCATCAAGATAAGCATATTTAAGAGTATCAGGTAATGGTTTAAGCTCAAACACAGGATCACCCTTAGGTGGAGGAGGATCCCCTAGAATTTCAACAGGCAAGTTGTGTTTCAAAATAGGTCCCTGCTTAGAGAATACTTCATATATTTCCCTTCTTTCGTTCATAAACATATCATTTTCATGGTCTAGCAAATATTGTTCTAAAGGATCGTTAGGACACTACAAAAAAAAGACACATCCGTGACATTTTGGGCCGAACAAATTTTTTTTCTGTCATACATATGACACTTCTATGACGATAATTGTGACAAAACCCGGTATCATCATAGATGTGGTGGGCTCCTACTTCTATGAAAAAAATCATGCCAGAAAATGGGCTTTTCGTCCTAGGCGGGCCGGAGACGCAGCTGCATGACATTCTTTGGGCCGTCCATGACAAAAAAACCGTGGTAGAAGCGAGGGGGAGGAAAATTTCGGGGAGTTCCCGGTTATGGTGGGAGGTCGGGGGCCGAGCGATGCGTGTTTCTCTCATACACGTACGCGCGTGTGTGCGAGGCGTTGGCTCTAACTGAACCCGAGCGAGGCGTTGGGCTCTAACTGAACCCGAGCGATTGCACTGCAGGCTACACGTTACTGAACCCGAGCGATCGATCGATGGCTGTTAACTGAACCCGATCGAGCGATTCCTTCGCTACTACTGCTAACTGAAGCCGATCGATGGGATGAACAGTGAGCGTTGCGGGGGGGGGGGGTTGGATGAACAGTGAGCGGTGGCATTGCCTCTGGATGAAGTGGACCCCGTGGTGTGGTGGAGGGCTGGATGAAAAGTAGACGGTGGAGGGGTGCCCGTGGAGGGGTGGATGAACAGGACCCCGTGGTGTGGAGGGCTGGATGAACAGTAGACGGTGGAGGGGTGGTTGAACAGGACCCCGTGGTGTGGAGGGCTAGATGAACAATAGATGGTGGAGGGGTGCCTGTGGAGGGGTTGTTGAACAGGACCCCGTGGTGTGGAGGGCTGGATGAACAGTAGACGGTGGAGGGGTGGTTGAACAATAGCCGGTGGAGTAGCGCGCGGTGGAGGCTGGATGAACAGGAGCCCGTGGATGAACAGTCGCAGGTGGAGGCTGGAGGAGGTCGACGGTGGATGAACAGTAGCTCGTGGAGGCTGGAGGGGGTCGACGGTGGAGATGAACAGTATCCCGTGGAGTCCCGTTTTGCGGTACGCCACACCCCTCCCGATGAACAGGACCCCTGTTTCGACCGTAGCGCTCCAACACAAGTCCGTTTCGTCCGTTTTGCGGTATGCCACATCCCTCCCAATCAACAGGACCCCCGTTTCGACCATAGGAGGTCCATTTCGTCCGTTTTGCGGTACGCCAGACCCCTCCCGATGAAAAGGATCCCGTTTCGAACGTGGCCGGTCGAACACAAGGCCGTTTCCTCCTTTCTGCGGTACGCCAGGCCTCGTTTCCATCGCCTGTTCCGTCCAAGCCCTCCCGATGAACACGATGCATTCCGTTGCCCCCCCATGAAGACGACGCATTCTGTTGCCTCCCCATGAACACGACGACGACGCTGTTTCTCCGTTCCGACCCAGCCATGTACACGAGCCCTGGCCGTATGTATGCGCGAGTAGGCGTTCGAGACCGCACCCGTATGTACACATACGTGGCCGTATTTTCTTTCTTGCACCCTGGCCGATGTACGTACGTGTAAATGCTACGTGCACGCCTCTACTACGACACGTGCGTGCCTCTACTACGACATGTGCGCGCCTCTACATCGACCAGTATGTAAGTACACGTTCGCGACCATAATGACAACGCTACATACGCTTCGAACAGGTGGGTCCCGACTGTCAGGCACTTCCTTGCCTGCGAAGATGTAGCTGGTGGGCCCAGCAGTCAGGGGGCGAATCGTTTTTTTGCCCGGACGCACTTCCTTGCGTGCGAAGATGTAGCTGGTGGGTCCCAGCAGTCAGGGGAAACGTTTTTCGCGAAATACGGTGGCCCATCCGGTGGGTCCCGCTGTCAGGTGGCGGAATAATTATTTTGCACGTAATAAGGAGGCACTTCCTTGATGCGGCCGTGGACCCAGCTGTCAGCCTCTCCACGTACAGTCCACGTCCGATGGAAGCCGTTCCTTGACCACGTTGACCACGCCGCGCCGAGAGCACCAGGGCGTTGGATGACGGCGAGGCTTAGGAACGGGACGACGCGGAGCCGGGGAAGACGCGGCAGTGGATGCCCACGCGTAGAGGAGTACGAGGGTTCACTGGTTCGCTGCGGTGTGAGGCTGTCGTCGCCGCAGAATAACAGGGGGTGTGTGTGAGTAGAGGGATGGCCTGGCCAGCGGTGGGAGTAGTAGGGGGCGGTGAGGCCTCCGCCGCATCGCAGCCGGCCACGGGGGCAGGAGCACGAGGCACGACCGGCGCTGGTTTGGGCGGCTGGAGCAAGAAGACCAGAGGTTGAAGAAGCACTACGGCCGTTGGATGGACATCGTACGGTCAGTGGAGCTAGAATCGTGCATATTGACTAAGTTGACAAAGCCCTCCGTCCCCGTCAACTTAGTAGGCCCACAAGTCAGCCTGCCACTATACTGGGTCCCAGCTAATAGGGGGAGTATTCAATTTTTTGTGCGTAATAAGGAGGCACTTCCTTGCGTGCGAAGATATAGCTGGTGGGTCCGATCTGTCAGTGGCGATAACGTTTTTTTCGCGAAATACAGAGGCCCTTTAGGTGGGTCCCTGATATTTGAAATTAATTGCCGGTTTGATGTGTTTTAAAAATGTACAGCCCATTTCTCATTATTGATGGGCCATTTTCTTGGCTAGCCGAATGAAAGCTCTCCTCGTCTTGAAAGATTTGCAGCCCAACAGGCCTGACAAAGCGACTTACTTGGGAAATCACAAAAAACTGGGCTGTGGCCATGGACCCATCTGTCAGCCTCTCCACATACAGTACTCTTCCGATGGAATGTCGTTAACCATGTTGACCACGCCGCGCCGAGAGCACCAAGGCGGTGGACGATGGCGAGGCCTAGGAAGGGGACGACGCGGAGCCGGGGAAGACGCGGCAGTGGATGCCCACACGGAGAGGAGTATGAGGGTTCACTGGTTCGGTTGCGGTGTGAGGCTGCCATCGCCGCAGGGCCTGGCTAGCGGTGGGAGTAGTAGGGGGCGATGAGGCCTCATCGGCAGCACAGCCGACCACTGGAGGCAGGAGTAGGAGGTCTCCCCGGTGCTGGTTTGGGCGGCTGGTGCAAGAATAGCAGCGATTGAAGAAGCAGCAGGACCGTTCGATTCGTATCCGACGGTCACTGCTGCTAGAATCGTTTGTTGACTAAGTTGACAAGCCCTGCATACGCGTCAACTTAGTAGGCCCACAGGTCAGCCTCCCAAACGGTGCGCCCCAGATGTTAGTGGGAGGAATCTTTTTTTTCGCGTAATAAGGAGGCAGTTGATTGCGTGCGGCCAGGCCAGCGGAGGGAGTAGGGTGGGCCGGGGAAGCCTCCGCGGCATCACAGCGGGCCACAAGAGGAGGGAGCAGGCAGTCCCGCCGACGCTAGTTTAGGCGGCTGGAGCAGGAAGATCAGAGATTGAAGAAGCACGTCGGCCGTTCGATGGACATCCAAAACTAACTGCTGCTAGAATCGTGTGTTCACTGACAAAGCCTTGCATAAACAAGTCAGCCTCGAAATCTGTGGCGTGTACAGCCCATTTGCTATTATTTTTATAATTTTTACTCATTTTCTAATTCATATGGAATTTACTGCAGCCCGTTTTCCATTTTAGAATTGCTGGCCATTTTCTGGTCAGTACCTGGGTCAAAAAATTAACTAAAAATGTGGGAAATTTTGAAAATTCGCAATTTTTTGCTGGGGAACGAAATATTCTTAATCCAAAAATTATTAGCCATACTAAAACAAATTTAAAAATAAATTAGTACTATGTCATGTTAAATCCAATGAAATACGTATAAGATATCAGTGAAGAACAAAAACAAAAAAAGAAACTTATATCCCATTTGCTATAAATTTTTTGGAATTTTCAACCCCTTTTGATATTACTTTTAACAGACATTGACCATACTCTTAAGTCCGGCCAGAATGCATCCCTCCTCGTCTTGAAAGATTTGCAGCCCAGTAATTCGGAGAAAACAAATAGGCCTAGCTTGGGTATTCTTCAAAAAGAAATACTGGGCTACCTATTTTCCCAAAGAACTGGTGCATGAGCATTTAGCTTTATTTATTTATTTATTTACTTATTTATGTTTAGGGGACCATGAGCATGTACCTGGGCCGGATTCATGTCAGAGCCTCCCTTCCAGTTAATTATGGGCTTCTCTATTGGGCCTTCATGAGTGGGCTGCATGTTATCAACAAGTGGAAAATGTGTTCCGAGTTTCAAAAAAATGTGTTCCGTACGATAAATAGTATGCGCTACGTATGGTACGGGGAACTAAAGGATCGAACCGTGCAACGACTTCCAAAACATTGTGTTTGTCATTCTAACAGCACATTTATTCAACCAACAGACGAAATATAGTACTGATTGTACATTGAAAACAGCAGCAGCAACCAGGGCTAGGGGTGCAACAGAAGTAGTAAGCAGGCCAGAAGAGTGAAGACGCAGCTCTTTCTTCAAAACCAAACATCAGCCATCATTACAAAAGGGCTACCAAAAAAGAACAAGTGTATGCATCAAACTAAATAAAGATCCTACTACACCAAGTGTACGCATCTAACTAACTGGCTCAGTTAGACGTTACTATTTATTAAGCTGTGGAGATTGGCTGACGGCTTGAACCAGATGGGTGCCTGACGGGGGAAACTCCAGCCAGCAGGTCGAAGTCTGATACTTGCGACCCTCTCTCCTAGTTTGGGCTGCAGAGCGTGGTGGCACATATCAGGGTATGGTGCATGCAGAGACGCATGGTACGCTGTGTACACACAGTTTTGCCTGATGAACAAAACCGCGCTGCCATCATGATCCTTGCCGTCGGTTATCTCCTGATTAATCGAATAATTCAGTCTGACAAACAGAGAGCGTGTACCAAGGCTACTTACCAGCCTCCAATCAAACATTCCTGAAGGCCCAGAGAAGCTAGGATCCTACTCAAAGACCTTGCAGTGACTGTGATTGTATTCCATGAAACAACACGTCCGGTACGTGCGAATGATCATCAATCTTTCGCCGTCGTCTGATCGAGCTAGGAACCACCTGCAACTGTCATGCCGCTTTTCTTTGAAAGGTTCTGGGATTAGGAAGGGTAGGGACACCAGGCGGCCTACAACATCATATCAAGTTGGAGTCAAATAAAAAAGGGCTCTTGGTTTAGTCAATCTTAAGAACAACATGTTATGAGCATGAATATTTTTCAGCAAATGTTGACAGTAATATAAGCAAGCCATCATGATATCATAGGAAAGTAACATATTGCTGTAACAGCCGTTTGTAGCGATGACTGGAGTAGGCCAGCAATACGTCCAGCCATAGAAGGAGTCAACAACATAAATGAAGCCCTTGTGTTCAATGGCATCAGAGAACCATGGAGGATGTATGATCCTGCGATGGACGTGCAGATTTATACACTTACCGCAGTGACCTGTCAGATAGGCGAGACCGCGGTTGAAGAACGCAATTAGCCTGAAGTCTTTATAATTCGCAGATCTTGTGGGCACTTGGCACATTACAACCTTGAGCAAATCAAACTTGGTATCATGTTGGCTATTGTAAGATTCCGAGTATTCTGGGCCGCGGTGCCAAAGCAGTGTAGTGTTAATCGAAGGAAGGGGGATCAATCACCGGGTGTAGACCTCCACGAGCACCATCCAAGACGTGTTCATGCCGACCCAGTACATACCGTTAATGTAGTTGAGGCTGACGGGGATCGGATCACAGTCAAGGGGGTTGATGCTCGCCACCCTACGATCATTATGCTATGTGACATGCCGTTTCTTAAGATCAGGCGGCATCAACAAGCAAGGAGCTGACTTAAAAAGCTCAGGCCTGAGGGCTTTGAGTAAACGGTACAGCCCCGACGAGCACGCGGCGAGCGGCATGGTACTGAGATTGTCCACACGTGAAACAATGAGCTTGATTACCTCTGTGGGGAGCGAATTCCAGCCACTCTTTCGGCGGACGCTGCTCGGTTCTGCCATTGTTAGTGCTTGGGTTTCGGACGAGTGGGGAGGCGCCTTAGCGGGGATGGAAGATTGGACGAGATTACGTGCGGACAAAGATGGAGAAGCGAATATGTGCTGCGGGAAGTGGACAGGTGATGATGACTACAGCACGCCGCTTGACTTACGAGACACATACCAGTAGCGTAGGGTCATGTCGATGCCAGACAACTTGCTTGAGTGATCACATTACTGGTACTCCCTACAATGTTATGCCCTAACTTGCTTGAGTAGAGTAGTAGAGTAGGACTCTGCTCTACTACTAGCACCGGAGGAGTAGTATATTCTAATCTAAAATAGTTACAAACTTCAATGCCCGAGCGTGGAACGACTACGAATCGTGCTCAAAGACCGTGTCTACGTGGTGTTTGGACATGGGCGACAACCTCAACGCCAACGGTGCAGCTCCCGTTGCACCATATGTGTTTCTGTCCTTCCTGTTCAAAATCATGGTAAAATTCATGTTTCTACTCTATATCCTACTACTATGCTAGTCCACATGATTAGTTGTGAACGACGACTTCTTCCCCGACCTCGGCAACCTCATCCTCGACGACATGGGCGACAACGTCAACACCGGCAACCAGTGAGATACAGGGTGTAGGAAGCGGTTTGGGAATTTGCATGCCTTTCCAACCAGTGAGATACTCCGTACAAAGTACGACAGAGAAATAACCACAGAGAAGGAAGCTAAAAGTAAACAATCAAACGATTATTTTTGTTTTTGTTTTGCATTGAATCGTTTCACAAGCTTGACTACTGTTGTTTTTCTACTTTTACAAAACCCGCATCGTAATGTTAAAACGTGCATTTGCACGTACATAAGTAATAGTAGTACTCCCTCCGTCTAGGTGTATAAGTCTTCCCTCCATCTTGGTCACAGTGCACAACCGAAGATGACTTATTGACCTGGACGGAGGGAGTAGCACAGTTTGCAAGCATATATCGAGAGAGATGTGTAGTGCGATGGTGGAAAAAAATTACTCGTATATGAGACCAGATCTCACGGTTAGCAGGCGAGACCCGTCCTGATGGATGACACGTGGCTTTTAAGTGGGGGTGGCGGATGCTTTGTGATTTGTGAATGCCACGTGTCATCCATCAGGATGGGTCTTGCGTGGGACCTGGTCTCATAGAATTCTTTTCCTGCGATAGTATATAGTAAAGTTTGTGCTATATGCACGTACTTGCAAAATGCGTACGAATACACAAGGTTTCCAAACTTTCCCTTTTACATACTTAATTAAGGACGCTAAAAATTCCTGAACATTCGGGATTTATCATTTGCATACCAAAACTAATGAGATCGCCTTACGAAACAAAAAATATACTCCTCCTAAAAGCCACGGCGCTCGCATGAGCGCTTGTGGCACGCTACGAGTGCCCTGGTGCGCTGCCGTTTCCCAACGCGCGGACACAACGCCTCTTCCTCAGCCTCACAACTCGCGTGGTGCTGATTGGTGGCTTGCCGGCGGGCGAGCGCGATCTCACCGGTGTGGTGATCCGGCGCCAACAGGTAATCCTCCTCACTGGAAGCGTGCACCCGGTCCACGTACCGCCAAGCATAGATGAGGTGCTTGGGCCCGACTGCACTCAGGGCGTCGGCACGGGCGTCCTCCGCCACCCTCACGGCCGTCGCATGAGCCTTCTGCCAAAGAGCCAATTGCCTGACTCTCTCGGACGCGACATAGGCCTCCCAGGCAGCTTGTTCCGCGGTGCGCTTCTCTTCCTTGGCCATCTTCTCCGCCTCTATTTTGGCGCGCTCTGCTGGAGGCAAAGCCTCCCACAAGGCGACATCCATTTCTTTCGAAAGCTCCTCAAGGCTGGGGGGGCTCGGCAGGCGGCGCGGTGTTCTCCTCGTAGCGAGGAGCCGACACGTCCTCCGGCGCGTGTGCTGGCGAGATTGGGAACGCCGACGCGTCCACCTCGACGCGTCGCGGCGAGGAGTGGAACACTGACGCGTCCTCCTCGACTAGTGGCGGCAAGGAACGGAACGGCGACGCGTCGCGTAGCGGCGAGGAGCGGAACACCGACGCGTCCTCCTCGACTAGTGGTGGCGAGGAACGGAACGGCGATGCGTGACCGTCTGCGCGGTGCAGCGAGGGGCTCCTAGGGCTTGGGAGGGGTGATGCCATGGTGGTCGACATGAGAGGGAGGGGGAGGAGATAGCGATGAACGTGAACGTGAGGGGGAGGAGATAGCGATGTCGTGGGAGGCGCAGTATTTATAGCGAGCAATGGCATACCTACGTAAGATATGGACTGAGCTGCACTGACTTAACTTCCGGTCCAGTTGCGTCACTGACATGTGGGCCAGACCCCTGTTGGGCCCATATGTCAGTGACCGAATGCACCTGCAGTTAAGTAACCACTACGTGGGCATATTTGTTGGAGTAAATTACAGGGGAGCGAAGGGGTGGAAATATTGCTGGTCACAATGGATTGGACGAGCGTGGGGGAGGAGAGTCATGCATGCTGGTTTTTTCACACGGGGTGGAGTGGTGGGACCGCCGGAGGGAGAAGGAGAGTTTGGCAGGCATATTGTTTCACACATGGAGGGGAAAAAATTTGGAGACGAACGGGCTTCCTGCAGGTATGGGGAATAGTGCATAATAAGTGATCTTGCATGTCGGGCTAGGTATAGTCTCAAGTCATTAAAAACAAACACGCCCCACACATGTTCATATTTCAAGGTGCACTAAATTATTGCATGCGATGAAGGCTAGCCATAATGGTGGTATCTTAGCTGGTATCATGCACACGGGAATAGCAAACATGCTGATGTGGGAAAGAATTAAAGAAGAGAGGGGGGTTAGAGTAACTAGAGTTCATGCATGCATTGGTAAACACATTTTTTTGTGGAGAACGACAGCACTAGTTGAGTACTTTTGCAGACTTCAAAAACTATTCCACAATGTGTCAACATTCACAATGTCAAATCAATATTTTTACACTCATTATAAAGCGCAGTTCTTATACTAGTACTAGTTGAGTACTCATTATAATCAGTACCCCCTCCGTCTAGGTGAGCAGTCATCTTAGATTGTGCACTGTGACCAAGGAGGAGGGGAAAACGAGAGATCTTAATGTTTATAATCAGTACTCCCTCCGTCTAGGTGAGCAAGTCATCTTAGATTGTGCACTGTGACCAAGGAGGAGGGCAAAATGAGAGATCTTAATGTTTATTTGCTAATTAATAGCATTGCATGCAATGAACTAACCACTGCATGTCGTGTTTGGCAGTCTCAAGTCATTAAAAGCATGCACACCCACATCTCCTATTGGTTTTTTTGCGGGAAACACATCTCCTATTGGTTGATATGTCAAGAAACAAGAAACGAGGTAGAAGTTAATGCACCACGCCTAAGACTAGCCACAATGGATAGTATCATACACTAGTAACATACACATATCCCTAGACTATGTTACTACCTTCATAGTGGGTAGTAACTTAAGTGTGGTAACATGCAAAGATTCATTTATTAGGTTATAGACTCATATTGCATTGGGACATGTGATGTTACAGTAACTAGCTAAGTTACTACAATTGCCTCTCTCTTCATTAACTCATTGCCACATAAGCAAATCTGCTGAGTTGGACTCGATGTTACCGCTGAAGTTACTCCCACTGTGGCTAGTCTAAGTGTTTTGGGAGTATTGTAGATATTGATATTTTTAGTATAAATTTGGTCGTGGGATTTCATTGATGCCTGTCAAAGCGTTGACAGGTCTGCTATGCGTGACCTAAAGATGAAAGCGTTGAGCATCTCGAAGTTGATCAACAATCTTCAATTGTCAAAGATTAGCCGTTCGACCAATAAGGTGGCACACTTAATCGCTAAGTATAGCTTTGACAATAGATTAGATGGTATTCTTGTAAATAACGTACCACCCTATGTGGTGAATATTGTATCGAATGAGTGTACTGGTGTGGCTGGTTAATTAATATAAGGTGGTGTTCAAAAAAAGTATAAATTTGGTCAAACACTTTGCAAACGGTTGACGGGAGTAAAAAGGACCAGAGGGAGTATCATGCATGCGGAGTAGGCAAAAAAAATTGCTTGTCTAAAAAAAGGCAAAAAAATTGATCATTTATAGCCGGTCGAAGTCTCAAAGGGCACGACCGCGCGAGGGAGGCGAAGGTCGTGGGAGGCGCGACGTTTGACGGAATTAAGTGAAGTTACATCCATGCGCCGGCGTGGCGTGCGAACAGTGAAGGAAATATGCCCTAGAGGCAATAATAAATGTTATTATTTTATTTCCTTATATCATGATAAGTGTTTATTATTCATGCTAGAATTGTATTATCCGGAAACATAATACTTGTGTGAATATATAGACAAACCAAACGTCACTAGTATGCCTCTACTTGACTAGCTCGTTAATTGAAGATGGTTATGTTTCCTAACCATAGACATGTGTTGTCATTTGATTAATGGGATCACATCATTAGGAGAATGATGTGATTGACATGACCCATTCCATTAGCTTAGCACCCGATCGTTTAGTATGTTGCTATTGCTTTCTTCATGACTTATACATGTTCCTATGACTATGAGATTATGCAACTCCCGTTTACCGGAGGAACACTTTGTGTGCTACCAAACGTCACAACGTAACTGGGTGATTATAAAGGAGCTCTACAGGTGTCTCCAAAGGTGAATGTTGGGTTGGCGTATTTCGAGATTAGGATTTGTCACTCCGATTGTCGGAGAGGTATCTCTGGGCCCTCTCGGTAATGCACATCACATAAGCCTTGCAAGCATTACAACTAATGAGTTAGGTGCAAGATGATGTATTACGAAACGAGTAAAGAGACTTGCCTGTAACGATATTGAACTAGGTATTGAGATACCGACGATCGAATCTCGGGCAAGTAACATACCGATGACAAAGGGAACAACGTATGTTGTTATGCGGTCTGACCGATAAAAGATCTTCGTAGAATATGTAGGAGCCAATATGAGCATCCAGGTTCCGCTATTGGTTATTGACCGGAGACGTGTCTCGGTCATGTCTACATTGTTCTCGAACCCGTAGGGTCCGCACGCTTAAGGTTTCGATGACAGTTATATTATGAGTTTATGAGTTTTGATGTACCAAAGTTAGTTCGGAGTCCTGGATGTGATGACGGACATGACGAGGAGTCTCAAAATGGTCGAGACATAAAGATTGATATATTGGACGGCTTTATTCAGACACCGGAAGTGTTCCGAGTGATTTCGGAGAAAACCGGAGAGCCGGAGGGTTACCGGAACCCTACCAGGAGTAGTAATGGGCCATATGGGCCTTAGTGGAGAGAGAGAAGGGCGCCAGGGTGGGCCGCGCGCCTCCTCCCCCCCTTGGTCCGAATTGGACTAGGAGAGGGGGGCGGCACCCCCCTTTCCTTCTCCCTCCCCACTTCTTTCCCCCTCCTAGTAGGAGTCCTACTCCTACTAGGAGGAGGACTCCTCCTGGCGCGCCAATAGGGGCCGGCCGGCCTCCTCCCCTTGATCCTTTATATACGGGGGCAGGGGGAACCCCTAGACACACAAGTTGATCCACGTGATCATATTCTTAGCCGTGTGCGGTGCCCCCTTCCACCATAATCCTCGATAATATTGTAGCGGTGCTTAGGCGAAGCCCTGCGATGGTAGTACATCAAGATTGTCACCACGCCATCGTGCTGACGGAACTCTTCCCCGACACTTTGCTGGATCGGAGTCCGGGGAATGTCATCGAGCTGAACGTGTGCTAGAAATTGGAGGTGCCGTAGTTTCGGTGCTTGATCGGTCGGGCCGTGAAGACGTACGACTACATCAACCGCGTTGTGCTAACGCTTCCGCTGTCGGTCTACAAGGGTACGTAGATCACACTCTCCCCTCTCGTTGCTATGCATCACCATGATCTTGCGTGTTCATAGGAATTTTTTTGAAATTACTACGTTCCCCAACAAACAGGCAGAAGCTATACCGTCAGGCCTACGATATGGGTCTAGCAGACATGACATCTAGTGGGTCCCGCATAGTTCTCGAGAACTCTTTGGGGGCTTGCATCCGTTTATCCACCGGGCAAGCCAGCAACCTCACGCCGTTCGCACGCCCTACTCGTCCCCGTCTTCTACCTTACAACAGTTCGCTCCCAGTTTTTTTGCAGGGTACAACAGTTCAACTTCTCCTAACCATCCTCCAAAATCCATGGCCTCCCAAATCTCCATGGTCGCCGCTGAGTACCAGGGTAGAGCCATCACCGGTGATCAGTTCATCGTCATCTACACACGTGGATCCAAGACGGTGAAAGCATGGCTTGCTCGCTTCCTACGCATGTTCAATAGTTCAACGGATGAGTGGGTCGCTGGGCTAGATGTTGAGTACACCACAGTCCTGCGACGAGAGAAGGATCTAAAGGACGAAGAGAGGAAGAAGCCCGCCGTGATCCAGGTTTGCGTACATAACGTTTGCTTTGTCTACCACATATGCCATGCCGACGTTGAGTGCTAGTATTTTAAGAACTTCCTCAAGGACAAAAGAGTGAAATTCGTTACTGTAGGCTTTAAGAACGACAGTGACGTCCTGCGTCAGATAGGTCTCGTTGTAGGCCAGCCCTTCGATCTCCAGAAGGCAAGCCTGGTGTCCTCCTCTCAACCTTCAATGCTGACCCTGGCAGCAGCCATGATTGATCCTTCGTACGCTAAACTGAAGAAACCTCATAACGAGTTTCATCATGCATGGGAGTCGAAGACATTAGATGAAGATCACATCCTGTACGCAGCAATGGATGCCTACCTTTGTTTAAATATCTACAAGGGTTGGATGAAGAAGCAGAGCCCAGTGTCCGGTTCAAGCAAAGAAGCGTCGGCGAAGAGGAAGACGAAGAGGGACGAGGACAAAGTCGAGGAGGTGGACTCAGACTCCAAGTAGGTGGCAGTGCCGTTGCTCATGCTGGTTCTACTGCAGTGTCAAGCGGACTAGTTTCTTATTAGTTTATTTTCAAGGGTGTGTTGTGCTGAGGCCCCAGCAGAACTATGGGGTTGTTTGGATTGTGACTCTCTTTGCCATATGTTGCCACATGATTTTTGCCACATTTGTCACACTTGCCTTACTTGAGTTGCTCAAATTGTTAGCCATACTTTGGCTTGCCTAAGGGAATCTTGCCACACTTTTTGTGTCTATGACATGTGGGGTTCACTGCTCATAAAAAATTCATTGTCTCAAGTGTGGCTAGAACCAAACACCTACCTAACTTGGTCAAACTTGCCTAAGGTTAGGTGTGGCAAAGTGTGGCAATGTGTGGCTAGGAACCAAACAACCCTTATGTTTATGTTCTTTCTCGTTAGTTGAACTCTTTAGTACGTACAGTAGTACTAGTACTATGTCTTACTACTGTTCTTCTTGCAGTTGGTACTACTGCTCGTATCTTTGTGTTCCTACTGTACTTAATACGTTCGTACTAGTAGTATAATTTGGGTCAGTCGATTTGTGAAAGAAGTTCGACGGAGCGAAGGAAGAAGACGGCAGAAGAGGTGGAAGAAGCCCTTCTAGCCATCCATGTTGCATCAAAGGGCACACATGAGTCGACTGACCCAAATTTCTCCTTTAGATTGCAGGATCCACGTGGCATTCAAGGTCTCGAAGGTAGACTCCGCGTCCGCACCCGGTTTGCGGGCTCGACGCGCGTGCAACCGGCTTCCGCCGCGACAGCCACCATGCACATCTCGTACGCGTGGGCGGAGACGACAATGACACGCTAGTTCCTCCTCGTCGGCGTGCTGGAGCACGCGCTCGTCCTCCTCTTCGTAAGCTGGGTGCATAGACGCGGCTCCACCAGCTGCTCGCGTACTTGGCAGCGCGGCGACATCGCGAGGAGGGACTGCAGACGACGTGAGAGGGCGAGCCTTCGGCTTCATGGCACAGGGATGGCGGCGACACGGCGGTGATGGGCGAGAAATTGTTGGCCGGAGCAGGTGGGCGGCGGCATGTGCAACGGCGGCGGCATATTGATGAGTGCGCGTGTGGGAGCTTACTTTAGTTTTATATATAAGGTTGGTCAAACTTAAAAGAAAACCGTACTAGTACACGTAAACATTAGACTTAGGCAGCGCTTTTATTAGTTACTAGCTTATGTTCTTGCCCATTGTGACCAGCCTTAGTACCACGGCCACGATACAGAATCCTGTGCAAGCGCGTGAACCGCGGCCGTGCGGTCGATCGAACGGTGCGTCACCGTGTCGCGCTCGAAGGACATCCACCGAACCTTTTTGTGTGTGTGAAAACAATCCTCGAATATTACTCAACTTTTTTCCTGTGAAAGTTCTTTACGCTACAATATTTCCATATATTTGAATTTAGCTTCAGTTCATGTTTATTTGGATTTGGACGTTTTAGGTGCGCCCTAGTTTTTTTAATACTGATTTTGTGTGTGTGACTGAGAGAGAACGTGTGTATGTGTCCATATCTGTGTTGTGGCGGAAGGGCAATGTGGAGACGGTGTGCGTGTGATATAGACATAGAGAGGTGTGAATGTGCAAATGATCGTGCATGAGTGAGACATAGACAGATGCCGATATGTTGTGTATACATGAGAGAACGGTCTTCTAGTTTACTTGTGTGTGTGTGTGAGAGAGAGAGAGATAGAGAGAGAGAGGGAGAGAGGGAGACAGAGAGAGGAGCATCCGTAACACAACAACCACCTCTCTCGATTCGTCCATCCCTCGCACGGTCGCATGCAACACATGCATCAACGCGCACATTTTGACACCCTCACCCGGCCCTTGCCCACCTCAAGGCCCGCACAATCTCTTCGTGAATACCCATTTCTCTCCTTAGGTTTGTTTCCTCTCAATATCTGACACACACACGCACGCACACACACAGAGAGAGACATACGCAGCACAACACACACACACTCTCCCAAGCACACAATTCATCCCCATCCAAGGTTATACGGTGAACACTCTCGCTTGTGCTTCTTTGCACCCCAACATGCACAACACCTCAATCGTCAAAGATGGCAACGAGTAGATCGAAGACGGCGACCACACCGCGCTAGAGAATGCGGGGTCATTTGGAAGCAGGGTGATGTGACGACGGCTGACTGACTCCTCCCCCCACCCTCTCTCTCTCTTGCACAAAATTACCAATCCCTCTCTCCCCCGCACAAAATTGTCAATCCCTCAACCCACGAGATCCTTCCCCTCTTGTCCATGTTTTTCCTGCTCTCTCATCAAACATGTTGTCTCTTATCCTTTCACATATACAGAATCCAGATGCACACGCATCTCATGTATATTACATGTATGCATCTTTCTCACAGACCTAACTTCTTCCTCTATCTTTCTCTCTCTCTATCTCTCTCTCTGTCTCGTTAGGTTTGTCTCCTACTCTCTCGTCCACATACATACAATCTTTCCCTCCCTATCTGATCCATCTTCAAAAGCTCTCTCTGCACGTTTCATTCACACATTGGGATATGTCAAAATGTTGCTTCTATAATGGCTGATGTAGAGTTATGGTTGTTCTTGTTGCATCCTACAAAGTAATAACTATGAAATGCATTTAGATTCTCATTTGAATGGGATTATGTGAGTTTGAGCATGTTGTGAAGTACTATAGACCTTGTATACATCTTGGGATTTGACAATGATTGTAACTATTGAATTGTATAGACCATTACATTTGAAGTCAATAGCCTAATATATTTATTTCACAATTTCAACAAATGATTAGTTCACTACAAACTAAGAAAACAAATGTGTACTCCCTCCGTTTTTATTTAAGTCAAGTTTTGTAAACTCTCAGAAAGCTTATAACAAAAAATATTAACATATACAATAACAAATAAATACCATTAGATTGATTATTGAATGTACTTTCACATCATACATATTTGTTATGGTAAATGTTTATATTTTCTATAAACTGGGTCAAACTTTAGGAAGTTTGACTTCGGTCAAACCTAATATGCAGAGTTTACTACTACTCGCTAGTTGCTTAGCCGAATCACTCAACACGCCACACGAGGAGTCCAGTGTCACAAAATTTTGAGGTCGGCAGGAAAATCTCCCGCGACCCTAATTCGAGCAGTGGGAAGTTACCATCATAGCCTTTGGAATAGGCCTACGGATGACGCTCGGTAGGGGGCTGTTTTCGTAACTTCAGGTTCACCCTACCTAGCCAACCCCACCCCGGCACCCAGAGTAGTACACCTGAATACTCCCCAATTTCTATCCCCACCACAAAATAGACTTATCCACGGCACCACGGCCTTCGTGCTCCTCCCCTTTACATCAGCGCACTCGTCCACCGCAGCGCATCTGCCTAATCGACGACCTCATACGCTGCACTGGAGCCGGTCCACCGTCGTCGTCGTACACAGAGCCTCTTCCCCGGCATCATCTTCCACGGTCTCGTATCTGCTTCCCGGAAGCTGACGCCAAGCACAGAAGTACCACCGACATGGACAATGAACTGACTCCCGTTGCCGACCGTGACTCACAGAGGCCGCCGCGACCACCGTTCTCCTCCTCGATTGGTAATGTGTGTATTGAATCACTTAGCAGTACATGTGCAGTTCCAATTTTGTTCATACCTACCCTTCAAATTTCCTGGGTGCTATTGTTCCCATAAAAGTAATTGGTTATAGCCTTCATTGTCCAACAGAATATCAGCTTGTAATTGTGCGTCGCTCCTGTATCGCGTTGTGCTTGGGTAGGTTTTTCATCTGCAACCAGTAGTGTGGAAAATGATGGAAAGGTTTTTAGAACTAGCAAAATGCCCATGCGTTGCATGCATCAAGATGCATTTGTATGAGTAGTTTATCTTGTTGGAGATGCTCTAACATGGCAGACGAGTGCTTTAATGTTGCCCACAAGATGCGCGAGTATTACTAGTAGTATATTTTTCTTGCCATGTTGAGATTTTAAAACCACGAGTGCGAACATGCAGAGGAGCAATGAAGATCAAACACGGGATATTCGGGACATCTTCAAGGAGCGTGGCAAGTTAAAGAGGAGCTGCACCGAACCTGTAAAACAAGCTTTGGTAAATAACACCCTTTCAATTATTTCCGTGTAGCCTCGTCTTCTTTGATGTGTATATGTTGTAGTTTCTATTTCTCTTAAGCGTGGTGTTCTTCGATGTGTAATAAGAAGAGTCTTAATCCTCCTAATGCTTTCCTTTTTAGCTTGATGTAGGAAGTGGGTGTTCTCACCTTGTAGTCTGTTTTTATTTATTTATTCCTTTTGAATTCACTTCTCCGAGTTCTGTTTATCTAGCTTCTACTAAATGGATCTAGGTTGCTCTGAGTGTTGATCTAAAAAAGAAGTAACTTCATGTGAGGATGCAGTTCCTACGAGGAGGGAAGTATGGTCAACCTCGAGATCATGTTCCCAAAATGAGGCTGGATTACACACAAGGTGCCAGTTCCCTAATGATGCTGGATTAGACACAAGGTGCAAATTCCAAGATGATGCTGGATTACACACAAGCCAGGTGGAGTCGTCAGCTGTTCGTGTCCTCGTGGCATTAGTAAAGGCTAAAAGAAAGCGTGCAGCAGCCCTTGAGAATGTAGCTGAGTTCCTGAAGAAGCGAAAAGAGCAATCAGATGCTCTCTTCACCCAAGCCAAAGAAGAGATGGAAGAAGCCAGAAATAAGCTAGCAGAGAAGGCTAGGAATCTCCTGCTATCTAAAACTGTTGTCAATACAAAATTTCCTTCATAATAGCTAGGTTCAAATGTTTATCTAGTCAGCATGCCTGTTGTGATGTCCGTGCATCTACTGATGTGGCACAAAATGTTTTTTTCGGGTCATGTAATAACAACAATTACTTTCCAAACAATAACAGACGAAGCATTGGACATGGTATAGTTCACGTGCAAGCCCGACATTCCAAGTTCAACTTCCACATCAAACTCATGTTCACAGATATCTGCACATTCATACATAATGTCCACAACCATGATTCACTTCAAAGCCAAAAAAATGTGAGGAGAGTTATAAATAAAGAAAATCCTCTACTAGTTCCTGCTACCAGTGCGAGCACAACAAGTCAAGACCATGTGTAAATTAATTATATTGTAGTCATTTTTTGTGTTCTAAAATGCCTGCCAGCTAGTGGAAGGACGTGTTGCCGGCACACGCGTGTATTCAATGAAGGCAGGCAGGGCAGTCTTAAGCTGGTTGCACGCGGCGAGGAGGCGTGCTCAGCCGGGCCTGCAGCGAGTGTGGCCCTCTTGGCCGGCGCGCTGGTTCAATGCCTGCGCTATGAGAGGTCGCGTCCGTGTCAGAGAAATCACTCCCTCCGGTCCTTTTTTGTTTGGGTATAACAAAATCTCATTTTCCATTCACATTTTAGTGGTAGGAGTTGTGCGTGTGTGTCTGTGAGAGAGAGAGGAGACGGTAGTCGGGGTTGCCTTATCGGTAAATAAATGAATAATGTTAGTCTGGGATGGAGACGAAAAGGAGACCGCAACAAATGTTGTGTCTACAGGAGAGATAGAGAGAGTAATTTTAGTGGTATGAGTCATATGTAGAGACATATAGGGTGTGTGAGAGAATCCCATAGAGAGAAAGACAAAGTGAAAGACGAGTGGAGACTGTGTGTTTGGCGGTGAAAAAGAAAGCTTAGGTACCGAGTGATACCAGAGAACAGTTGAGACGTGAGAGATAATGAAAACCATGTAATTTATAATGATAGGGAGAGTGTGACACTTCTCAAGGGAGACGTCGAGAGACCATGTTTGCGAGGATAGGAGCAACATGAAGTGAACGTGCGGGTGAGCTGGAGAAAAGAGAGTGATAGCTACCTGAAGGAGCATGCATGCGAGAGAGATGGGCGTGAAAGGAGTGAACAAAAAAGGGATTCAACTATTTGAATTCGAGATGATGATACATGTAATCCATACTCGAACCAAAATTGATCTATCAAACATGCATACTCATATGAATTCACGCACATCTATGTTATTTAATATGTAGATATTACTGATCCATACATTTTAGTAGAACATAATTTGGTTAAATTTTTTAGAATTCAACCTTAAGATTTCGAGATCGTTGTATTTGTAGATCATATTATACATATAAAGGAGCAGAATTCTTTGTTGTGCTTTTGAAAGTATATATATATATATATAATGATGTATATAGAATGTAATTCCAATTGAAAATGGACCCCGCCCGAAAAAATAGAATACAAACGGGATTCGAATTGAGTTGTCACGGTAAACATGCACTCTGCAAAATTTGAACGAATCGGGATGGAAATCACTGCTGCCTATCCCTGCCACGCAAAGCCTATATGCTGGATTTCTATAGGTTTCGGTAGGGGTAGGTTTGTAATTTCACCCAAACGTGACGTAACCGCCTCTCACCCGGATTCATACACGGTGGGTGCCAAAACACAGTGTGTCCTCGGCCGAAATCGACTCCCTCCCTGATTCATATTCATACACGGTGGGCGCCAAAAACAAACTCTCGTCGGCAAATATTCGGTGTATGCGAGATTACCGTCCTATCCCCGACCAACTAGTGTTGCTGTGATGTAGTAGAAATTTGAAACGGGGGCTAAGTTTGTAAATTTCCTCGCATTTGAGACAAGCGCGCCCTGAATACATGGTTCCCCCTTCCTCTCTACCTCCCTTTTCCCCATTCGTACTCCGTGGGCGCCAAAACACCCTCTCCACCCCACCCTCCTCCGTCCGCCGCCGTCCGCCACCCCATCCAGCGCCGTCCTCCTCCACCATGCCGGAGCTGATACCCCGACGCCGCCGTCCATTACAAGAGATCGACCTCTCTCATCCACGGCTTCGGACCGGGATCCTTGCATCCCGTCCTCTCGCTTCATCCCTGCCGTCGTCCACCTTGTCGGCGCCGCTCCTACGACCGTCTCGTCCACCGTGCCCCGCCACCACCGTCTACCCTCCTAGATCTTCTTCCACGCTGCCGACAGCCATCGCTACAGCAGCACCATCAAATTCTCAGCAGATGCCTACACGGCGCCGCACCAGAGGCGGTACTCTTTCGTATCTGCTCAACTTATTTATCGCAGCAAGAAAATAGATCGGCACTGCTTTACTCTGATTTCTTGTCTTGGTTGCGAAGTTGCCTTTGTCCGGTTTGCACCTTCAGATCCGCCATTGCACGCTCAACACCATACTCTCAATGCTTATGATTTTCCCCTTTTATATTCCACACTAGTTAAATCACAGTAGAATAAATTTCAAAATTGGGTCAGTCAATTTTTCAGAGCTCGCCGGAGTTCACCGGTGCGATCGAAGGGGCTCGGGTGGTTGTGGGGCCTCGCCGAACGAAGAAAACTTGATGCGGGTGGGGGTTGGGGTGGGGGTGGGGCGTGGGGGTGGCGGAGGAACACATGCGGTGGGGGCCGGTGGTCCAGCCGGCGGCCTGTGCGGTGTTCTGTATGGGAAGAATCAGAGACGAGGAAGAAGAAGGGTTACGAGACGTAGGATCTTCATCCAACCGCCTGAAATGGTCGAGAGACAGCTAGGAGTTGCATTCTTAATGCGCTCTGGTTCATCATGTGTGGGCACTGCGCAACCAACATTTTATTATCCAAAATCTGCTTGCTCTTCTTTACCATGTTCCTCTTCCGTTCTTCTTTAATATGTACTCTCTCCGTTCCTAAATACAAGTCTTTGTATAGATTCCACCATGGACTACATATGGAGCAAAATGAGTGAATCTACACTCTAAAATGTACCTGGATACATCTATATGTGATCCATAGTGGAAATCTCTACCAAGACTTATATTTTGGAACGGAGGGAGTATGATAGTAGTACAGTATGTTCCTTGTACTGAAGATGAGCAGGGACATTTGCAGTGTAGAGGTCTATACGGTCGGTTGTGATGGAAACTTTGAGCCTCTTTGATTCGTAGGATCTTGTAAACATAGGAATAGGATTTGTAGTGGCCTGCCCACTTGAATCCTATAAGAATAGCAAGGAAATGCGGGGAGCTGTGTCGCCTTTGAGAGTTACATTGATATTAACAGTACCACACCTTCACTTGAAGAGAGCTGGTATCCGAAGCCTTTCTAGCCGTACCGGCAATACTAGCACATATATTCCAGCAAGTTCCACTTTGCTGTTTTTACTCTGATGCTTAAGGTTTTCCCGTTATATCTACACTATGATCTGTGTAGCTGCTTTGTGTCGCACTAGCAGCAGTCCACTCTTGAAGTTAAACACTGCAATGACTTACAAAATTGGCACCAAGGCATTGAGTGCCATTCTGGATGCAATGAAACTCATACGCTCCCCACCTGTTTATTCTTGTTCAGAATATCATCCTAATGACTATTCTAACCTCGAGGAGTCAAAGGCAGATGGCCTGTCCTGTTCACCCATCAAGGTGCATGTTCTAATTTGGCAATGTTTTATTGATTGCGGGTATCTTGCATATGTTGTCTTGCATTTCTTCTACTTTGTTGCACCGCCATCTGCTTAGTTTACTCATCATATATGTCGAGATGCCATGCCCATCCATTATCAATACATATTCCATCTATCATCATACCATGTTTTTCCACTCAAATGTTGTTCTTGTGCATCAGACATCAGAAAGGAAGAGGGTGATTGCCGAACCTAAAGGAGCACCAGCAAAGTCCTTGAAAAACGTGGTGGTGCCGGAGAAATTAGACAGCACCCCACTTATATTGGCTGTACAACCAGTGACACAAAACGTAGGACCGACTCCAGCAGACTGTACCCATACTTCACTGGCCACACCACTAGCCCCACCACACAGGACCTGCACTCTAGCAAAAGGTATACCAATTTCATTTGCCATAGCACCAGCTATACCACAGAAAAATCCCACTCCAGCAAAAAGTACAGCAAGTCCACCGGCCGAAGACCTATCCCAACTGCAGAGATGGCCAATTCCTGCAGATTGGAACCCCATTCCATTTATTCCTAGTTTAAAAGACAATGCTTTCAATGTTGTTAGGGACTACGTGCATATATTCCCATCATGGGAAGATTATTGTGAAGACAAACACCATTTTCACATCTTCCTGTCCAACTTACGTGTAAGTGCTATTATTCATGGCTATTTTTTCCTGTTTTCTGCTGATTGAACACATCAATGATTTACATTACATTGTTGTAACTAGGCGAGGGTCAATCTGGATAGTCATGACGAGCAAAGCTTGCTTGTGCTTTTCAAGGAAGCATTGCAGCAGTATCGGTGTTACCTGAGGAAATCACACTTTGATGACAAGTCTATAAACGAATTCCTGGTGAAGTCTCCTATGCTAAATTTAGAAGACATTGAATGGAAAAACCTTGTTATGCACTGGTCTCGTTCCTAGGATGAGGTACTGTGTATGAAATCGCATGACAATTTGAACTTCTACTTTTCCGCATGTGCCTTACGGATCTTTTTTGCAGGAAATCTTCTCGAAGAAGAATTCCGTTTGACAAGAACGACAGGATATCTCAAATATGCTGCCCACTGCTTTGCTCTTGTTAGTACATGTTGTCCTGTATCACTGTACTTGCATACATACCTAGTTCATTATGTGATAGCATATGCATGATAGCTTGCTTATCAATTGTTCGCTCCAAATTATCTGATCTGTATGAATGGTTACATTAGTGTAGAATATATCAAATGCCAATGTTTTGTTAGCTCTACATTGTTCTTGTAAGTACATGTTGTCCTTTATCAGTGTACTTATAATGACAGGTAGTTGTTCATGTGCCATCACTCTACATCTTATTTTCCTTTGCCCTCCATTTTCTACACATCATATCTATATTTACTCTTACCATAAGGTTGGTACTGAAGAAGTTTAGCTGTGCATTGCTCTTGGCTGTACCTTTTGCCTGTATCGCTGCACTTACATTTATAGCTACTTGGTTATGTAGCATCACTCTTCATCTTATCTTAAATATTATCCATTTTTTCGTATATTATCACATCTGTATTTACTCTTAACAAAATGTAGAATAAAGGCAATGCTTTTGAAGAAGATTCTATGGTAAACTTCTTGAATTGCCCCCCATCAGCATGGACAAGGCCTTTATAGAGCCTGTCTTCACCAATAATGTAAGTTTGTCCATCTCAAGCCTTCAAAATTTGTTGTATATATTTGGTTAGGCATGACTGCAACAGCTGTTTATTTTTGGTGTTTGCATCAAATTGCTTGTTTAAAGTTTATTATATGTAGTTCACAAACAAAAGTTTGTCCTTTCTCAATTTAAGTTTTCAGTTGTACAACCAAGTTCCTTCTTCATACCATGTAAATTAAACTATACAGAGCAAGTGATCTTCTTTTGCACTGCATGTATGCTTCTGTTCTTCATCTGTAATCCAGGGGTGTGGTGAACCTACCCACTACAGCACAATGTCATATTCTGCAATGTCTTAACTATGAAAAATGTCATATCATTCTACTATTATTTAAACCATCTCTTTATTTGCCAATCTGAAATGGTATAAATTGACAGCACACTAACCATTGATACTTATGAGTTCTTGATCTGTAATCCAGTGGTGTCGTGAAGCTGCCAACTTCTTCACAATGTCATTTCCTTCCATGTCTTGACCTGAACAATACCATATTGTGTTAATGCAAATTTAAACTGTGTCACTTTATTCGTCAGTAAGAAATGTGATGAATTGTCAGCACTGATACTTTTATGTGCAAAACCTGCCATCTGTCTGCTTGTTTATCTTTCAGAGTAAGGAAGATATAAGTGTTGAACAAGCGCAGTCTCATCATCTTGCTCGGATGCTTGCGCTGTAGCTCCCCAGCAGGGCTAACCTTTCTTGAACTCTATTGAAGTGCTGTCGGTTTTGTATATTATTTTGTCGGCGTGTTTATTTGCACTGGTGGCGATCTTTGATGCCCAGTGTATGTAATTTGTTGTCTGCTTGTGCTTTATTATCATAGTGGCGAACTTTGATGCCCAATGGATGTAATATGCCGTAATTTCTTTATTGTATAGTATAGGTTTTTTCTTATTCATGATGCTACAATTATTTTACTGTATATATATCCTGTCTTCGTAGTAAACTGGCCAAACCGTAAAATTACGATACATAATCGGGCCGTCATGCAATCACGATGTAGGTTGGGCCTGAAACGTGTCGATCAGCTCACGGGCCGGCAGCAGCCCGAAATGAACCCCGGCCCATGATTGTGCGAATCAAATCACGGGCTTTTAACAAGCCGAAAAATTGTATCGGTCCTTGTTTGGCCCAATCAGATATCGGCTGCGAGCAGGCCGGATGCAAACCGGGCCGTAGTTAGGCCCTACTATATGACGGGCTTTTAACAGGCTGAAATTAATATAGGGACGAAATGTTAAACGGGCCCTTAACAGGCCAAAACTAATATCAGGTTGAATTAGTAAGTGGGCCTTTAGCAAGTGGGACCGAAAGCATAGTGTCCAGTTGACGGGCCGAATCTGATATGGGCCATAATTAGGCCCAAAACCTCTTAAAGGGCTGGACCTGATCTAGGCCGTAATTTGGCCCAGAATGTGGTAGGCTTTTAATGGGCCAGATCTCATATGGGCCACTATTAGGCCCGGAGCGTGGCAGGCCATTAATAGACTGTATCAAATATGGGTCGGCATTTGGACCAAAACATGGCAGCCAGTTAACGGGCCGGCCTACTAGGGTCCTCAAAATCTTGTTGGCCTACAGCTGGGCCGGCCCATTAATGTCGGCGAAATCTCGCGGGACTTTAGCTAGGCCGGCTCATCATGATCCGCAAGAATTTTGTGGGCCTTTACCTGGGCCGGCCTATTATGGCACACAAAAATCTTGTGGGCATGTACCTGGGCCGGCCCATTATGGCCCACGAAATCTTGTGGGCTTTTAGCTGGGCCAGCCCATTATGGTCCGCAAAATCTCATGGGCCTTTAGCTGGGCCAGCCCATTATGGTCCGCAAAATATTGTGGGCCTTTAGTTGGGCCGGCCCATTTAAACTTGTTGGGTCGTGCCACTTGTCGACGTATCATAGGCACCTTCTGTCAAGTGAGTGGATGACATCTGTCCCGACGATGAGCCGACACGTATTTCCTCTAGCCAATGATGATTTTACACATGGAAAATCCCCATTGGTCGGAGTTATTAACGGGTTATCGGATCCAAAACCCGACCCGATAGCTTAACGGTGTTCCGTTACGGTGGATGCCACGTGTCGGTCACCCTTGACAAAAGCACTTCTGTGACGCACGATTTATCATCATGGAAGTGGACACTTCCGTGATGATAATTTTGGTAATGTCATGGAACACTTCTACGATAGCACATGTATGACTATCTTGATTCTGTCATAAATTTGTCATGGATGTACATGCATGACAAAAAAAGCGACCTACTGTGACAAACACGTATCATCACGGAAGTGTATTTTTTTGTAGTGGGAGGCACGACAATAGAAGCAAGACCAATAATTTCATCTTTACTAGGCAATTCTTTATCATGGGGTTGTCTACAAAATTTAGCAAAATTAAAATCATGAGACATATCCCCTAAACCAATAGTAACAACATCCTTTTTGCAATCTATCTTAGCATTAACAGTATTCAAGAAGGGTCTACCAAATATAATGGGACAAAAGTCATCTTGTGGGGAACAAAGAATAAGAAAATCAATAGGATATTTAAATTTCCCACACAAGACTTCAACATCTCTAACAATCCCAACTGGTGAAATAGTATCTCTATTGGCAAGCTTAATAGTAACATCAATATCTTCAATCTCAACAGGGGCAATATCATGCATAATTTCTTTGTACAAGGAATGAGGTATTGCACTCGAACTAGCACCCATATCGCATAAGCCATGATAATAGTGATCTCCTATTTTAACAGAAATAACAGGCATGCCTACAACAGGTCTATGTTTATTTTTAGTATCGGGTCTAGCAATTCTAGCAGCTTCATCATAGAAGTAAATAACATGCCCATCAATATTATCGACCAAGAGATCTTTGACCATAGCAATAGTAGGTTCAACTTTAATTCGCTCAGGGGGTGTAGGTGTTCTAGTATTACTCTTACGAACCACAATTGAAGCTTTAGCATGATCCTTTATTCTAGCAGGGAAAGGTGGTTTCTCAATATAAGCGGTAGGAATAATAGGATCAACATTATAAGTGATAGTCTTTTCCTCAACTTTAATAGGTTCAACTACTTTTAGTTCAATGGGAGGATGATATTTAAGCCACTTCTCCTTAGGGAGATCAACATGAGTAGCAAATGATTCACAGAAAGAAGCTACTATCTCAGAGTCAAGTCCATATTTAGTGCTAAATTCACGAAAAGCATCGGTATCCATAAACGATTTAACACAATCAAACTTAGGTGTTATACCTAACTCCTTACCTTCGTCGAGTTCCCAATCTTCAGAGTTGCATTTAATTCTTTCCAATAAATCCCATCTGTATTCAATAGTATTCATCATAAAAGAACCGGTACAAGAAGTATCGAGCATGGAGCGATTATTGAGAGAAAGCCGAGCATAAAAATTTTGAATAATAATTTCTCTTGAGAGCTCATGATTGGGGCATGAATATAACATTGACTTAAGCCTCCCCCAAGCTTGAGCGATGCTTTACCCTTCGCGAGGCCAAAAATTATATATATATAATTATGATCACGATGAACCAGATGCATAGGATAAAACTTCTGATGAAATTCCAATTTCAATCGGTTGTAGTTCCATGATCCAATATCATCGTATAGCCTAAACCATGTCAATGCCTTTCCCTTGAAAGATAAAGGGAATAACTTATTCTCGATAACATCCTCGGGCATACCTGCAAGCTTAAATAATCCACAAACTTCATCCACATAGATTAGGTGCAAATCGGGATGCAATGTTCTATCTCCTGTAAAAGGATTAGCTAGCAGTTTATCTATCATACCCGAAGGAATTTCAAGGTAAACATTTTCAGTAGGTTCAGTAGGTTGAGGAGAAAATCTTTGCTCTACTGGTCGGGGTGAAGATACCCCGAACAAGCCCCTCAAAGGATTACTTTCCGTAGTAACAAGTGATAGTAAATTTCACCACACTATATAAATTTTTCCTTACCAAATTCCACCTACCAAAGGCGCTTCACTCCCCGGCAATGGCGCCAGAAAAGAGTCTTGATGACCCACAAGTATAGGGGATCTATCGTAGTCCTTTCGACAAGTAAGAGTGTCGAACCCAACTAGGAGCAGAAGGAAATGACAAGCGGTTTTCAGCAAGGTATTCTCTGCAAGCACTGAAATTATCGGTAACAGATAGTTTTGTGATAAGGTAATTTGTAACGGGCAACAAATAACAAAAGTAAACAAGGTGCAGAAAGGTGTCCCAATCCTTTTTGTAGCAAAGGACAAGCCTGGACAAACTCTTATATAAAGGAAAGCGCTCCCGAGGACACATGGGAATTATCGTCAAGCTAGTTTTCATCACGCTCATATCATTCGCGTTCGTTACTTTGATAATTTGATATGTGGGTGGACCGGTGCTCGGGTACTGCCCTTCCTTGGAAAAGCATCCCACTTATGATTAACCCCTCTTGCAAACATCCGCAACTATAAAAGAAGTATTAAGGTAAACCTAACCATAGCATGAAACATATGGATCCAAATCAGCCCCTTACGAAGCAACGCATAAACTAGGGTTTAAGCTTCTGTCACTCTAGCAACCCATCATCTACTATTACTTCCCAATGCCTTCCCCTAGGCCCAAATAATGGTGAAGTGTCATGTAGTCGACGTTCACATGACACCGCTAGAGGAAAGACAACATACATCTCATCAAAATATCGATCGAATACCAAATTCACATGACTACTTATAGCAAGACTTCTCCCATGTCCTCAGGAACAAACGTAACTACTCACAAATCATATTCATGTTCATAATTATAGGGGTATTAATATGCATAAAGGATCTGAACATATAATCTTCCACCGGATAAACCAACTAGCATCAACTACAAGGAGTAATCAACACTACTAGCAACCCACAGGTACCAATCTGAGGTTTTGAGACAAAGAATGGATACAAGAGATGAACTAGGGTTTGAGAGGAGATGGTGTTGGTGAAGATGTTGATGGAGATTGACCCCCTCCAGATGAGAGGATCGATAGTGATGATGATGATGGTGATGATTTCCCCCTCCCGGAGGGATGTTTCCCCAGCAGAACAGCCCCGCCGGAGCCCTAGATTGGTTCCGCCTCGAGACGGCGGTGCTTCATCCTGAAAGCTTCCTTCTGATTTTTTCCAGGGTGAAAGACTTCATATAGCAAAAGATGGGCACTGGAGGCCCGCCAGGGGGCCCATGAGGCAGGGGTGCACCCCCAGGGGGTAGGGCGCGCCCCCACCCTCGTGGATGGTGGATGGCCCCCCTCTGGTGCTTTCTTCGCCCAATATTTGTTATATATTCCAAAACTGACTTCCATGGAGTTTCAGGACTTTTGGAGTTGTGCAGAATAGGTCTCTAATATTTGCTCCTTTTCCAGCTTAGAATTCCAGCTGCCGGCATTCTCCCTCTTCATGCAAACCTTGTAAAATAAGAGAGAATAGGCATAAGTATTGTGACATAATATGTAATAACAGCCCATAATCTAATAAATATCGATATAAAAGCATGATGCATAATGGACATATCAAGAGGGCGCCACCGAATTAAGAGGACTTGGGTGCGGCAGCAATCCTTAGTGGGGAGAAGCGAGATGATCTCCCCAAGGACGGCGTCCAGGAGATCGCTGATGCGGTCCACACGAGATTCTATGGGTTCCTGGGATCCGGTGGGGGCAGGGTCGCCACTTCTCCCCGCGCTGCCGGGTGCGGGATCTACAACATGCGTCGCCGCTGGCGGGAGCCCCATCTTCTTGGTGCTTGGGTCAGCCGACTACATTTTCCTCGAGGGCATCGCGTCGCGTTCACGGATCTGAGCAGAGTAGCGAATGACGAGCCTAGTGTAGTGTGAGTGAAGAAGAAGGGGAGCTGGGGGTTTTCTGTACTAGTGAGGAAGAAGGGGAGTTGGGGTTTTCTGTAGGAGTGAGGTGAGGAATTTGGGGGTACGAGTGGAGCGAGCTGACGTGAGGTGGGTGGGAGTGACGAGGAAGGAGAGCACCCAGGTTTTTTTGGGGGCGGTGTGCTGGGTGTGGGTAGCGATACGTCTCCAACGTATCTATAATTTTTGATTGTTCCATGCTATTATATTATGTGTTTTGGATGTTTATGGTCTTTATTATCCACTTTTATATTATTTTTGGGACTAACCTATTGACCCAGAGCCCAGTGCCAGTTTCCGTTTTTCCTTGTTTTAGAGTATCGCAGAAAAGGAAAATCAAACGGAGTCCAATTGACATGAAACTTCACGGAACTTATTTTTGGAAGGAAAGCAACCCAGGAGACTTGGAGTCCACGTAAGGGAAGCAACGAGGAAGCCACGAGGCAGGGGGGCGCGCCCACCCCCTGGGAGCGCCCTCCACCCTCGTGGGCCCCTCGTGGCTCCCCTGACGTACTTCTTCCTCCTATATATACCCATATACCCTAAAACGATCGGGGAGCACAATAGAATGGGAGTTCCGCCGCTAGAAGCCTCCGTAGCCACAAAAAGCCAATCTAGACCCGTTCCGGCACCCTGCTAAAGGGGGCAATCCCTCTCCGGTGGCCATCTTCATCATCCCAGTGCTCTCCATGACGAGGAGGGAGTAGTTCTCCCTCGGGGCTGAGGGTATGTACCAGTAGCTATGTGTTTGATATCTCTCTCTCGTGTTCTTGAGGAGATATGATCTTGATGTATCGCGAGCTTTGCTATTATAGTTGGATCTTATGATGTTTTCTCCCCCCTCTACTCTCTTGTAATGGATTGAGTTTCCCCTTTGAAGTTATCTTATCGGATTGAGTCTTTAAAGATTTGAGAACACTTGATGTATGTCTTGCCGTGCGTATCTGTGGTGACAATGGGATACCACATGATTCACTTGATGTATGTTTTGGTGATCAACTTGCGGGTTCCGCCCATGAACCTATGCAAAGGGATTGGCACATGTTTTCATCGTGATTCTCCCGTAGAAACTTCGGGGCACTCTTTGAGGTTCTATGTGTTTGTTGAATGGATGAATCTGAGATTGTGTGATGCATATCGTATAATCATACCCACAGATACTTGAGGTAACATTGGAGTATCTAGGTGACATTAGGGTTTTGGTTGATTTGTGTCTTAAGGTGTTATTCTAGTACGAACTCTAGGGCTGTTTGTGACACCTATAGGAAAATCCCAACGGATTGATTGGAAAGAATAACTTTGAGGTGGTTTCGTACCCTACCATAATCTCTTCGTTTGTTCTCCGCTATTAGTGACTTTGGAGTGACTCTTGTTGCATGTTGAGGGATAGTTATGTGATATAATTATGTTATTATTGTTGAGAGGACTTGCACTACTGAAAGTATGAACCCTAGGCCTTGCTTGAACGCATTGAAATACCATTTACGCTCACTTTTATCATTAGTTACCTTGCCGTTTTTATATTTTCAGATTACAAAAACCTTTATCTACCATCCATATACCACTTGTATCACCATCTCTTCGCCGAACTAGTGCACCTATACAATTTACCATTCTATAAAATACCAAATAAAATACCAAGATCTGAAATTCTTAAATGTTAGAGAGTCTTCATATAGTTGCAAAATTATTCGACTACTCATTGATCTTCACTTTATATCTTGCGAGTAGTTTGGTCCAATTGCTCTAAGTGCTTCACTTATATCCTTTTAGAGCACAGTGGTGGTTTTATTTTATAGAAATAGATGAACTCATGCTCACTATATTATTTTGAAGAGTCTTAATAGCATGGTAATTTTCTTAATAATCCTAATATTCTAGGTATTCAGATTAGTAAAAATTCTTATGAGTGCATTGAATACTAAGAGAAGTTTGATGCTTGATGATTGTTTTGAGATATGAAGATAGTGATATTAAAGTTGTGCTAGTTGAGTAGTTGTGAATTTGAGAAATACTTGTGTTGAAGTTTGCAAGTCTCATAGCATGCACGCATGGTAAACGTTGTGTAACAAATTTGAAACATGAGGTGTTATTTGATTGTCTTCCTTATGAGTGGCGGTCGGGGGAACGAGCGATTGGTCTTTTCCTAACATCTATCCCCTAGGAGCATGCGCGTAAATGCTTGGTTTTGATGACTGTAGATTTTGCAATATTAATGTGAGTTTCTTTATGACTAATGTGAGTCCATGGATTATACGCACTCTCACCCTTCATCATTGCCTAGCCTCTTCGGTATCGTGCATTGCCCTTTCTCACATTGAGAGTTGTGCAAACTTCGCCAGTGCATCCAAACCCCGTGATATGATACGCTCTTTCACACATAAACCTCCTTATATCTTCCCTCAAAACAGCCACCATACCTACCTATCATGCATTTCATAGCCATTCCGAGATAATTGCCATGCAACTTTCCACCGTTTCCGTTTAATTATGACACGCATCATCATTGTCATATTGCTTTGCATGATCATGTAGTTGACATCGTATTTGTGGCAAAGCCACCATCCATAATTTTTCCATACATGTCACTCTTGATTCATCGCAATCCCGGTACACTGCCGGAGGCATTCATATAGAGTCATACTTTGTTCTAGTATCGGAGTTGTAAATAAATAGAAGTGTGATGATCATCATTATTAGAGCATTGTCCAAGTGAGGAATAAAAAAGAGAAAGGCCATAAAAAGAGAAAGGCCAAAAAGAGAGAAAGGCCATAAAAAAGAGAAGGCAAAAAAATGAGAGAAAAAGAGAGAAGGTACAATGCTACTATCCTTTGCCACACTTGTGCTTCAAAGTAGCACCATAATCCTCATGATAGAGAGTCTCTTGTTTTGTCACTTTCATATACTAGTGGGAATTTTTCATTATAGAACATGGCTTGTATATTCCAACAATGGGCATCCTCAAGTGCCCTAGGTCTTCGTGAGCAAGCATGTTGGATGCACACCCACTTAGTTCTTTTGTGAGCTTTCATACATTTATAGCTCTAGTGCATCCGTTGCATGGCAATCCCTACTCCTTGCATTAACATCAATCGATGGGCATCTCCATAGCCCATGGATTAGCCTCGTTGATGTGAGACTTTCTCTGTTTTGTCTTCTCCACATAACCCCCATCATCATATTCTATTCCACCCATAGTGCTATATCCATGGCTCGCACTCATGTATTGCGTGAAGGTTTATAAAGTTTGAGATTACTAAAGTATGAAATAATTTCTTCGCTTGTCATCGGGGTTGTGCATGATGAGAGCATTCTTGTGTGACGAAAATGGAGCATGACTAAACTATATGATTTTGTAGGAATGAACTTTCTTTGGCCATGTTATTTTGAGAAGAAATGATTGCTTAGTTAGTATGCTTGAAGTATTATTGTTTCTATGTCAATATTAAACTTTTGTCTTGAATCTTATGAAACTGAATATTCATGCCACAATTAAGAATAATTACATTAAAATTATGCCAAGAAGCATTCCACATGATAAATCCTATTTTTATCATTTACCTACTCGAGGACGAGCAGGAATTAAGCTTGGGGATGCTGATACGTCTCCAACATATCTATATTTTTTGATTGTTCCATGATATTATATTATGTGTTTTGGATGTTTATGGGCTTTATTATCCACTTTTAAATTATTCTTGGGACTAACCTTTTGACCCAGAGCCCAGTGCCAGTGCCAGTTTCTGTTTTTTCCTTGTTTTAGAGTATCGCGGAAAAGGAAAATCAAACGGAGTCCAATTGACCTGAAACTTCACGGAACTTATTTTTGGAAGGAAAGCAACCTGGGAGACTTGGAGTCCACGTAAGGGAAGCAACGAGGAAGCCACGAGGCAGGGGGGCGCCCTCCACCCTCGTGGCTCCCCTGACATACTTCTTCCTCCTATATATACCCATATACCCTAAAACGATCGGGGAGCACAATAGATCGGGAGTTCCGCCTCTAGAAGCCTCCATAGCCACCAAAAGCCAATCTAGATCCGTTCCGGCATCCTGCCGGAGGGGGCAATCCCTCTCCGGTGGCCATCTTCATCATCCCGGTGCTCTCCATGACGAGGAGGGAGTAGTTCTCCCTCGGGGCTGAGGGTATGTACCAGTAGCTATGTGTTTGATCTCTCTCTCTCTCTCGTGTTCTTGAGGTGGTATGATCTTGATGTATCGCGAGCTTTGCTATTATAGTTGGATCTTATGATGTTTTCTCCCCCCTCTATTCTCTTTTAATGGATTGAGTTTCCCCTTTGAAGTTATCTTATCAGATTGAGTCTTTAAAGATTTGAGAACACTTGATGTATGTCTTGACGTGCGTATCTGTGGTGACAATGGGATACCACGTGACTCACTTGATGTATGTTTTGGTGATCAACTTGTGGGTTCCGCCCATGAACCTATGCATAGGGGCTGGCACACGTTTTCATCGTGATTCTCCCGTAGAAACTTTGGGGCACTCTTTGAGGTTCTATGTGTTGGTTGAATGGATGAATCTGAGATTGTGTGATGCATATCGTATAATCATACCCACAGATACTTGAGGTGACATTGGAGTATCTAGGTGACATTAGGGTTTTGGTTGATTTGTGTCTTAAGGTGTTATTCTAGTACAAACTCTAGGGCTGTTTGTGACACCTATAGGAATAGCCCAATGGATTGATTGGAAGGAATAACTTTGAGGTGGTTTCGTACCCTACCATAATCTCTTCGTTTGTTCTCCGCTATTAGTGACTTTGGAGTGACTCTTGTTGCATGTTGAGGGATAGTTATGTGATATAATTATGTTATTATTGTTGAGAGGACTTGCACTACTGAAAGTATGAACCCTAGGCCTTGTTTGAACGCATTGAAATACCGTTTACGCTCACTTTTATCATTAGTTACCTTGCTGTTTTTATATTTTCAGATTACAAAAACCTTTATCTACCATCCATATACCACTTGTATCACCATCTCTTCGCCGAACTAGTGCACCTATACAATTTACCGTTGTATTGGGTGTGTTGGGGACACAAGAGACTCTTTGTTATTTGGTTGCAGGGTTGCTTGAGAGAGACCATCTTCATCCTACGCCTCCCACGGATTGATAAACCTTAGGTCATCCACTTGAGGGAAATTTGCTACTGTCCTACAAACCTCTGCACTTGGAGGCCCAACAATGTCTGCAAGAAGAAGGTTGTGTAGTAGACATCAGGCTAGACATCAGGCTCTTTTCTGGCGCCGTTGCCGAGGAGGTTAGTGCTTGAAGGTATATCTTTAGATCTTGTAATCGAGTCTTTTAGTTTCTTGTTTTATCACTAGTTTAGTTTATAAAAAATGGAATTAAGTTTGCCTCATACACTTCATCTTTTTAATATCTTTCATGAGTATGATGGAAAGGAAAATTGTGCTAAAGTGTTAGAAGAAGAATGCATTAAAATGTTTGGCACTAAATCTTTGAATGATGAGCATGATTGCAATGTTGTTAGTATGAACTCCTTGAATATCCATGGTACTAATGATGATTGCACTAGCTATGATGAAAATGTCTCCTATAAACATGTCAATTTGTGTGGAGTGCATTGGGTTTGCAAGTATACACCAAATAGGGAAGATAGATATTGCAAGAGGCATAAGTATTTAGAAACTAAATTGTTGCAAGAAAGTCTTGATGTTTGTGCTGAAAAATTCAATATTTTTCGCGCCCCTTGTGAACTTTGCAATGAACATGGTCATTTAAATCTCCAATGCAAATTGTTTCATGACCGAATCGTATCCAAAAATTGTGATAATTTAATTACCCTTGAGCATCATAAAGAGCTTAGTCTTATTTTGGGGTATGAGGAAATGAAACGTATAACTGATGGTATTCCAAAGTTTAATCTTGATAGATTTCTTGATTTTGATATAGAGAAAATTTATATGTATTGTGCGGTGAATTGTATTGAAAATCCTTATATTGCCAACTACATAAAGAAAAGAAAACAAATAGAAGATGAAGAGAATACTAATGAAAGGGAAGAGACTTCCCAATACCCTCCTATTGTTTCTTATGATGAATCAGGTAACGAGGAAGAGCCTCCTATTCAACCAATCTCATTAATAAGGAGCTCCAAAAAGACGATTGAACCCGCACTTGATGTGGTGAACAAGAAGAAAAGAAAAAGGAAGAGAGGTAAAAAGATATCTCCCCCAAATAATGATGTTCCTATTACTATTGTGCCTCATGAAAATATAATTGTGAAAGATAATGATACTTATGATCTTGAAAATCTTTTTGGCACTTGCTTGGAAGAATATGATAATTGTTATACTATTGGTGCTATCCATACTATTAATGATGAGAGTGATTATGCTTATGATATGAAAAGGCCCAAGCTTGGGGATGCTATGTTTGATGAAGATGATGTTTTTGAGAATATATTTTCTGCAATTAATGTTTGTCCCAAGCTTGGGGATGCTACGTTTAATGAAGATGATATTTTTAGTCTCCCAAGTTTTGATATGCAAATTTATAATGATGATAGCATGCCTCCTACTTATGATGATTATTGTGATGATACATATGCTATAAAAATTAGTGTTGATTATACTTATAAAACTTGTCATGATTATGATTACCCTTTTTATGAACATTACTCTTTTAATGTGGAAACAATTTATAGTATTCGAGTTTCTTATGATACTCCCACTATTCCGAATGAGAAGAACTTTGCTTATGTGGAGAGTAATAAAAATTCTATGCTCGTAGATCATGAAAAGAATGCTTTAGGTGATGATTATATTGTTGAATTCATTGATAATGCTACTGAAAATTATTATGAGGGAGGAACATATGCTTGTAGGAATTGCAATAATATCAAGTTTCCTCTCTATGTGCTTAAAGTTTTGAAGTTACGCTTGTTTTTCCTTCCTATGCTAGTTGATTATTGTTCCCATAAGTTGTTTGCTCACAAAATCCATATGCATAGGAAGTGGGTTAGGCTTAAATGTGCTAGTCATATTCTTCATGATGCTCTCTTTATGTTAAAATTCTTATCTTTTATGTGAGCATCATTGAAATCATCATGCCTAACCAGGGGCGTTAAATGATAGCGCTTGTTGGGAGGCAACCCAACTTTATTTGTGTTCCTTAAGTTTTGCTCCTGTTTAGTAATAAATAATTCATATAGCCTCTGTTTAGATGTGGTTTTATGCTTTTAATTAGTGTTTGTGCCAAGTAGAACCTTTGGGAAGACTTGGGGAAAGTCTTTGCGATCATGCTGTAAAAAACAGAAACTTTAGCGCTCACGAGAATTGCTGCCGTTTTTTATTGGAGAGTAATATTTAGTTAATTCTTTTTTCAGATGATTAATATATAAATTTCTCACGGCCAGCAATTTATTTGGGAATTTTATGAGTTCCAGAAGTATAGGTTTGATCCATATTACTACAGACTGTTCTGTTTTTGACAGATTCTGTTTTCGATGTGTTGTTTGCTTATTTTGATGAATCTATGGCTAGTAAAAGAGTTTATAAACCATAGATAAGTTGGAATACAGTAGGTTTAACCCATATAAATAAAGAATGATTTCATTACAGTACCTTGAAGCGGTGTTTTGTTTTCTTTCGCTAACGGAGCTTATGAGTTTTCTGTTAAGTTTTGTGTTGTGAAGTTTTCAAGTTTTGGGTAAAGATTCGATTGACTATGGAATAAGGTGTGGCAATAGCCTAAGATTGGGGATTCCCAAGGCACCCCAAGGTAATATTCAAGGAAAACCAAGAGCCTAAGCTTGGGGATGCCCCGGAAGGCATCCCCTCTTTCGTCTTCGTTCATCGGTAACTTTACTTGGAGCTATATTTTTATTCGCCACATGATATGTGTTTTGCTTGGAGCGTCATTTTATTTTCTTTTGTTTTGCTTGATTTTTGAATAAAATACCAAGATCTGAAATTCTTAAATGTTAGAGAGTCTTCATATAGTTGCATAATTATTCGACTACTCATTGATCTTCACTTATATCTTGCGGAGTAGTTTGTCAATTGCTCTAGTGCTTCACTTATATCCTTTTAGAGCACAGTGGTGGTTTTATTTTATAGAAATAGATGAACTCTCATGCTTCACTTATATTATTTTGAGAGTCTTAAATAGCATGGTAATTTTCTTAAATAATCCTAATATTCTAGGTATTCAAGATTAGTAAAAAAATTCTTATGAGTGCATTGAATACTAAGAGAAGTTTGATGCTTGATGATTGTTTTGAGATATGGAGATAGTGATATCAAAGTTGTGCTAGTTGAGTAGTTGTGAATTTGAGAAATACTTGTGTTGAAGTTTGCAAGTCTCATAGCATGCACGCATGGTAAACGTTGTGTAACAAATTTGAAACATGAGGTGTTATTTGATTGTCTTCCTTATGAGTGGCGGTCGGGGACGAGCGATGGTCTTTTCCTAACAATCTATCCCCCTAGGAGCATGCGCGTAATGCTTGGTTTTTGATGACTTGTAGATTTTTGCAATAATTATGTGAGTTCTTTATGACTAATGTTGAGTCCATGGATTATACGCACTCTCACCCTTCCATCATTGCTAGCCTCTTCGGTATCGTGCATTGCCCTTTCTCACATTGAGAGTTGGTGCAAACTTCGCCAGTGCATCCAAACCCCGTGATATGATACGCTCTTTCACACATAAACCTCCTTATATCTTCCTCAAAACAGCCACCATACCTACCTATCATGGCATTTCCATAGCCATTCCGAGATATATTGCCATGCAACTTTCCACCGTTCCGTTTATTATGACACGCATCATCATTGTCATATTGCTTTGCATGATCATGTAGTTGACATCGTATTTGTGGCAAAGCCACCATTCATAATTTTTCATACATGTCACTCTTGATTCATCGCAATCCCGGTACACTGCCGGAGGCATTCATATAGAGTCATACTTTGTTCTAGTATCGAGTTGTAAATAAATAGAAGTGTGATGATCATCATTTTCTAGAGCATTGTCCCAAGTGAGGAATAAAAAAGAGAAAGGCCATAAAAAAGAGAAGGCCCCCAAAAAAGAGAGAAAGGCCATAAAAAAGAGAAGGCAAAAAAATGAGAGAAAAAGAGAGAAGGTACAATGCTACTATCCTTTGCCACACTTGTGCTTCAAAGTAGCACCATAATCCTCATGATAGAGAGTCTCTTGTTTTGTCACTTTCATATACTAGTGGGAATTTTTTATTATAGAACATGGCTTGTATATTCCAACAATGGGCCTCCTCAAGTGCCCTAGGTCTTCGTGAGCAAGCAAATTGGATGCACACCCACTTAGTTTCTTTTGTGAGCTTTCATACATTTATAGCTCTAGTGCATCCGTTGCATGGCAATCCCTACTCCTTGCATTAACATCAATCGATGGGCATCTCCATAGCCCATGGATTAGCCTCGTTGATGTGAGACTTTCTCTGTTTTGTCTTCTCCACATAACCCCCATCATCATATTCTATTCCACCCATAGTGCTATATCCATGGCTCGCACTCATGTATTGCGTGAAGGTTTATAAAGTTTGAGATTACTAAAGTATGAAATAATTTCTTCGCTTGTCATCGGGGTTGTGCATGATGAGAGCATTCTTGTGTGACGAAAATGGAGCATGACTAAACTATATGATTTTGTAGGAATGAACTTTCTTTGGCCATGTTATTTTGAGAAGAAATGATTGCTTAGTTAGTATGCTTGAAGTATTATTGTTTCTATGTCAATATTAAACTTTTGTCTTGAATCTTATGAAACTGAATATTCATGCCACAATTAAGAATAATTACATTAAAATTATGCCAAGAAGCATTCCACATGATAAATCCTATTTTTATCATTTACCTACTCGAGGACGAGCAGGAATTAAGCTTGGGGATGCTGATACGTCTCCAACATATCTATATTTTTTGATTGTTCCATGATATTATATTATGTGTTTTGGATGTTTATGGGCTTTATTATCCACTTTTAAATTATTCTTGGGACTAACCTTTTGACCCAGAGCCCAGTGCCAGTGCCAGTTTCTGTTTTTTCCTTGTTTTAGAGTATCGCGGAAAAGGAAAATCAAACGGAGTCCAATTGACCTGAAACTTCACGGAACTTATTTTTGGAAGGAAAGCAACCTGGGAGACTTGGAGTCCACGTAAGGGAAGCAACGAGGAAGCCACGAGGCAGGGGGGCGCCCTCCACCCTCGTGGCTCCCCTGACATACTTCTTCCTCCTATATATACCCATATACCCTAAAACGATCGGGGAGCACAATAGATCGGGAGTTCCGCCTCTAGAAGCCTCCATAGCCACCAAAAGCCAATCTAGATCCGTTCCGGCATCCTGCCGGAGGGGGCAATCCCTCTCCGGTGGCCATCTTCATCATCCCGGTGCTCTCCATGACGAGGAGGGAGTAGTTCTCCCTCGGGGCTGAGGGTATGTACCAGTAGCTATGTGTTTGATCTCTCTCTCTCTCTCGTGTTCTTGAGGTGGTATGATCTTGATGTATCGCGAGCTTTGCTATTATAGTTGGATCTTATGATGTTTTCTCCCCCCTCTATTCTCTTTTAATGGATTGAGTTTCCCCTTTGAAGTTATCTTATCAGATTGAGTCTTTAAAGATTTGAGAACACTTGATGTATGTCTTGACGTGCGTATCTGTGGTGACAATGGGATACCACGTGACTCACTTGATGTATGTTTTGGTGATCAACTTGTGGGTTCCGCCCATGAACCTATGCATAGGGGCTGGCACACGTTTTCATCGTGATTCTCCCGTAGAAACTTTGGGGCACTCTTTGAGGTTCTATGTGTTGGTTGAATGGATGAATCTGAGATTGTGTGATGCATATCGTATAATCATACCCACAGATACTTGAGGTGACATTGGAGTATCTAGGTGACATTAGGGTTTTGGTTGATTTGTGTCTTAAGGTGTTATTCTAGTACAAACTCTAGGGCTGTTTGTGACACCTATAGGAATAGCCCAATGGATTGATTGGAAGGAATAACTTTGAGGTGGTTTCGTACCCTACCATAATCTCTTCGTTTGTTCTCCGCTATTAGTGACTTTGGAGTGACTCTTGTTGCATGTTGAGGGATAGTTATGTGATATAATTATGTTATTATTGTTGAGAGGACTTGCACTACTGAAAGTATGAACCCTAGGCCTTGTTTGAACGCATTGAAATACCGTTTACGCTCACTTTTATCATTAGTTACCTTGCTGTTTTTATATTTTCAGATTACAAAAACCTTTATCTACCATCCATATACCACTTGTATCACCATCTCTTCGCCGAACTAGTGCACCTATACAATTTACCGTTGTATTGGGTGTGTTGGGGACACAAGAGACTCTTTGTTATTTGGTTGCAGGGTTGC
>NC_053027.1:465969897-466011029 GCF_003073215.2 Triticum urartu
TCCTTATCGGTAATACAGATAGGTGAAGTAGCAAAAGAAGGGTCGGGTTTCATTCTAGCATTTAGAGATTGCTTATTCCATTTAGCTAATAACCTCTTGAGTTCGTATCTATCTTTGCAAGCTAAAATAGCTAAAGAAGCTTCTTTATCAAAAACATAACCCTCAGGAATAACAGGCAAGTCTTCATCATCAATTTCATCAGTTTTATCAGATTCAATATTTTCAATCTCTCTAGCCCTAACAAGTTGTTCATCAAGAAATTCACCAAGTCGCACAGTAGTATCAAGCATAGAAGTAGTTTCATCATAACTATCATGTATAGCAGAAGTGGCATCATCAATAACATGCGACATATCAGAACGAATAGCAGAAGCGGGTTTAGGTGTCGCAAGCTTACTCAAAACAGAAGGTGAATCAAGTGCAGAGCTAGATGGCAGTTTCTTACCTCCCATCGTAGTTGAGGGATAAATCTTGGTTCTTGGATGTTTCAAGTTCTTCATAATGATAAGCAGATATAAATCCCAAGTGACTCAAAGAATAGAGCTATGCTCCCCGGCAACGGCGCCAGAAAATAGTCTTGATAACCCACAAGTATAGGGGATCGCAACAGTTTTCGAGGGTAAAGTATTCAACCCAAATTTATTGATTCGACACAAGGGGAGCCAAAGAATACTCTCAAGTATTAGCAGCCGAGTTGTCAATTCAACCACACCTGGAAACTTAATATCTGCAGCAAAGTATTTAGTAGCAAAGTAATATGATAGTAGTGGTAACGGTAGCAAAAGGTAACAGTAGTAAAAGTAATGTTTTTGGTATTTTGTAGTGATGATAGCAATAGCAATGGAAAAGTAAATAAGCGAAGAACAATATATGGAAAGCTCGTAGGCAATGGATCAGTGATGGAGAATTATGCCGGATGCGGTTCATCATGTAACAGTCATAACCTAGCGTGACACAGAACTAGCTCCAGTTCATCAATGTAATGTAGGCATGTATTCCGAATATAGTCATACGTGCTTATGGAAAAGAACTTGCATGACATCTTTTGGCCTACCCTCCCGTAGCAGCGGGGTCCTTACGGAAACTAAGGGATATTAAGGCCTCCTTTTAATAGAGTACCGGAACAAAGCATTAACACATAGTGAATACATGAACTCCTCAAACTACGGTCATCACCGGTAAGTATCCCGATTATTGTCACTTCGGGGTTAACGGATCATAACACATAATAGGTGACTATAGACTTGCAAGATAGGATCAAGAACTCTCATATATTGATGAAAACATAATAGGTTCAGATCTGAAATCATGGCACTCGGGCCCTAGTGACAAGCATTAAGCATAGCAAAGTCATAGCAACATCAATATCAGAACATAGTGGATACTAGGGATCAAACCCTAACAAAACTAACTCGATTACATGATAGATCCCATCCAACCCATCACCGTCCAGCAAGCCTACGATGGAATTACTCACGCACGGCAGTGAGCATCATGAAATTGGTGATGGAGGATGGGTTGATGATGACGATGGCGACGGATTCCCTCTCCGGAGCCCCGAACGGACTCCAGATCAGCCCTCCTGAGAGGTTTTAGGGCTTGGCAGCGGCTCCGTATCGTAAAACGTGATGAATCCTTCTCCCTGATTTTTTTCTCCCCGAAACACAATATATAGAGTTGAAGTTGGACTCGAAGGAGTTCCAAGGGGCCCACGAGGTAGGGGGCATGCCCTAGGGGGCAGGCGCACCCCCCACCCTCGTGGACAGGTGGTGGGCCCCCTGGCCTTCATCTTTTGCAGGTATTTTTTTATATTTTCCAAAAAGTTGCTCCGTGAAGTTTCAGGTCATTCCGAGAATGTTTGTTTCTGATAACACCATGGTAATTCTGCTGAAAACAGCGTCAGTCCGGGTTAGTTCCATTCAAATCATGCAAGTTAGACTCCAAAACAAGGGCAAAAGTGTTTGAAAAAGTAGATACGACGGAGACGTATCAAGCGGTACATCCACCATCGGGCGCGCTGCCTGGGGTCGGGGGAGCGCTGCACCTCGCGCTTCGCCCATAGCAGAAGGGACGGTGGCGGGATGGTGCGGTCGGCAGGGAAGGCGCGCTGATTTTCAGCAGCTGTCATCACCTTCACAAGGCCGCGGGCGTGGTTCCTCATCATCGCCATACTTGGGAACCAGCGCGCGATCTCCCTGTACTGCGCGCACATCTCCTGGTTGTTGCCGACAAGAGATTCGATGGCCAGCTGCCAGTCCATCGCGGTGGCGGTGGCGGTGGTTGTCGGCGGCGATTTCAACAGGAGAGAGGGGAAGTGGAGTGAGCGGTGCGAGCGGCGAGTGGGCGAGTGAGCAGAGAGCGTGGTGGGTGGACACGTATTAAAGGCGTAGAATCCGAAACGGCTGGTTTTACTCAACGCACGCTCACCACGCAGCCGGCCGCAACGCACGCTGAACAGACGACGTGGCTAACAACATATAATAAGTTCGGTCGATGCTAGTCAAACAAATCACCAGCACTAGCCCATTGGTATTGAACGCATGGTTACAACCAACTGGTCTTGGGTTCAAGCCCCAGGCTAGACTTTTTTTGTGCAGATTTCTTTTTCTAAAATGAATTTGGCAGTAACTTCTGAACTGTAGAAATGGCATTGTACAACAAATCAAACAAATTAACATGTCCACAACACACATTCTGAATTTAAGCAGGCTAGTAGCACAACACACATTTAGTAGCAGAACACAAACTTAGTACCATACACTCAAACTAAGTAGCAGGACACAAACTTAGATACAGAGTTTCAATAGTTTCCACTAGCATTGAAATAGGATGCAAACTTGCTAGGAGGTTTCCTATTCCTCTTGCCTGCCAATATCCCTGGTTCTCTAGTGGATGTTCTTGGTGCATTGAATGTTCTTGTTGATGCTGATCCTCTTGGAGCTCTTCTTGATACTGATCCTGTTGCAGGTGCTGGTGAAGACCTGGCTGCTCCTGCTGAAACTGTTGATGTTGAACCTCTCTTACTTGCTGCTGTTTTTCTGTTCCTCATTGCTTTAGGAGGTGGAGCAGATGATGCTGGCATCTGTGAAGTTTGGTGTTGAGGTGGTGGTTGTGGAGGTGGATGTGTAGCACTAGAGGAACCCCTAAAAATTTCTCTATTCTCATGCATGACAAAATTAACTCGGTTAGTAAATAGACCAGACCTAAAATAATTAAACAAATAATGCAACATTTTTGAATGACCTGGTGTAAGTTCTTTCTCATCTTAAGACTAGGTTTTAGAGCTTTCCCATAGTTTGTATATCTGTGGCCTTGTAGACCACAATTGCTGCATGTAATTGTTCCCATCGTGCTTGTGTCCTTTGGTGCAGGCACCTCAAACTGGCCCTTTCTCCTAGCTGTCTGTTTCTTGCCTGCTTTTTCTTTGAACACTGGGGGCTCAATATCCTGAGTATGGGTGTCAGGCCAGAATTCAGGACCAGGGACATGGTACACTATGTCTTTGTATGCTTCAATATATAGTGCTTTTTTGAAAAATTCATGCACATAGTCCTCTGGGTGCATGTGAATCTTGCTCATTACTGCTATTGCATGACTGCATGTCACACCTGTAATGTCCCGCCTCCTGCAGTCACATGATTTACTAGCTAGGTTCACACAGTACTGATTTTCCTTACTAGACACTTGCCAAATGTCAGGACCTGCCTTATATGCATCACAAAATTTGGCATACTTATTATTCTCCTCTAGTTTCTCTTAATAGTTGGGTGTGATCATCCACCTGTTGTTCTCTGTTTTTCCCTAGTCTTCTGCCTTTTGATTATATGCTTAGTCCTAATTCCTTCAAACATAGTCCTAATTGGTTTGGCCCTAACATCAAGGATCATTTTGTTGAAAACCTCACTAAGGTTGTTCACAACAAGATCAGTTTTGCAATTGTAATCCATTGCAGACCTACACCAAGTCTCCTTTGGAATTTTTTAAGCCACTTCCAGGCATCCTCACGCTCTACTTTAAGTTCTGCCATTGCTAATTCATGGCCATGTTTGGTGAATGAGTAGCTAGCCTGATCTACTAGCTTCTTTAGTTCTGCTCCTCTGAAACCAGCTGACTGAAAATTTGCATATATGTGCCTGAGGCAGTATCTCTGAGGGGAATCAGGGAACACCTCATTTATAGCCTTAAGAAGACCCTGATTGTAAATTAATAACCATGGTCATGAACAAAAATAAATAAAGCTACTAATAACAATATATATCTGAACTACTGGCTAAGATAGGGTGCATACCTTTTGCCTGTCAGAAATAATGGTGTAGGTTCCAAATTTGCTACCACTTCCAATGCAACATCTTAGCTGGGTTAGGAACCATGTCCAACTCTCTGAATCTTCCTTATCAACCACACCAAAGGCTATGGGGTAGATGTTGTTGTTGCCATCTCTTCCTGTGGCTGCAAGAATTTGCTGTCCAGTGGTTAGCTTGATGAAGCAACCATCAAGCCCTGCATCCATACCCAAATTAGCTACCATAAATTTACAACAAGATATTTCTAACAAAATGCAGTTATAGATTTACCTATAAAGGGCCTGCAACCATTAAGAAATCCTTGCTTTGATGAATGCAAGCAGTAGAACATGTACTTAAATCTAGGAGTTGGGGCAGGGTTTTCTGGGTCCTCAAATGTTGTGACTACACACCTGCTACCAGGATTTGTGTCAAGAACTACTTGTAGGTAGTCCCTCAGTCTATAGTACTGCTCCTTCTGGTCACCTTGTGCAACCTTAATAGCCTTCCTCCTTGCCCTATAGGCCACACTCTTTGATACATCAACTGAAAACTTGACTTTGCTGTTTTTAATAAGTGAATCCACATGTGCTCTAGGATCTGCTCTAAGAGAAGGCTCAACTGCTTTGGAAAGCCACTTAGTAGTAACCTTTGTGTTCTCTGCTGATGCTGGACAAGTGTGCTCCATGTTACACTTCTTAATGCAAAATGTTCTTTCATGAGCAATCCTGGAGGCACACATGTAAAATTTACATCCATGCTCTCTCTGTGAACACGAAACAATAATTCTTGTTGGAGTGTTCCTGTGGTAGTGAAAAGACCTCAAAGTCGTTATATGAAATTCTCTTAATGCTTCTCTGAACTGGTAAACAATATCAAAACACAAGCTCTTACACAAGAATAAATGTGAATTGGGAATTGAGGGGTCAAAATATAGCCTTTCCTTCATCTTTTTCTTACTACTCTTTGTCTTTGGCTTCTTCATGAGGTATGGTAGTTCACCTTCATCTTCTTCTTCCTCATCACTTATGCCTGCATCACCAGCAAAACAAAACTCATCTGCTTCAGGAAACCAATCTTCAAAACGTTTTTTCTCCATCTCATTGTGACATCTGCTAGTTGGACCAGGATTCTTCACATGTTTCACAATAGCAGTAGTTTGCAATGTTGTATCCTCTTCAGAGGCACACTCTATTTCCATTTGTTGAACAGCTTCAGCACTCCCATCTGAATGAATTGAATCCTCAGAACAAAATTCAGACACTTCAGTGTCTCCTTCAAAGTGGTTCAAATCTGCCTCTTTTTGAATCCTGCTCCTCTCAAGCTGAGCCTTTCTATCATCTATCTAATTCTGAAGCTCAGATTGCTCCACAACATTTTTCACACAGCAGCTCTCTTGAGTGTTCATGTAATTCTCATTAGCCTGTGTACTAATTCCAGGTTCAACATTTCTCACAACCTTTATGTTCACTAGCTTGACATGATGAAAAAACTCCAACATTTCATGAACACTAGCTTCATTACCTAAATACTTTACTCTTTGAGATCCAATTTCCTCCTCCTTCACATAGTACATGTAATCACTGTCCCCATACCCTTCACTAGCAATGAGTGATTGTAGAGTAAGCAAAGACATATCTGACTCAAATATACCTCTTTTCACAGGGTTTCTTCCTTCTAAATGAAACCATATCTCCCACTTCTGGTCAGCAAAACTGCACAAATAAGTGCTCATGAATTGAATTGAAATTAACTGAGCTACAAGTGCAATACAGTTTACTGACTCCGGTTTACTAAACATGCCCAACTAACAGAAACAAACATCTTACTAATTTGCCAGATTGAAGCAGCTAACCAAAGGCCCAACAGATGATACTTGCATACCTGCAACCCATTGGCGATGACTGGGAGAGTGGTGTCTCCTGCTGCGAGCTGGCCTGCGTCGAGAAACTGGTGCTCCCCAACCAATTATCGACTGAGCCGCTGGCCAGTGGTGGAGGCGCGGGCGAGGCAACAGCGTCCAAACTTGTGTCACCGCCGCCAGCGTCGCCACGGCCAACATCGCCGTCGCCAGCGCCGCCACCCTCTGGAATCAACGAGGACATGGCGGCCGCCACCTAGTCCAGAGAGAGGGAGAGGAGGGAGAGAGTGAAGCGAGAGGGGAACGGATCAGATCTTGACCCGCACCCGACCGACAGCCGTCGTTCCGACAGCGGACGGGCCGTTAACGGCCGTCAACGCGCGGCGGCCATCCGTTGGCCAGCGTGGCAACTGATTCGCGGGCCCAACCGGTCAGATTCGGGGTTAGCGCGGGCGAAGCGAGTGCTTTCGCGACTTGGTAGTTTTTTTGCCACGGTTTAGGACAAATTTGGTAGTTTTTCGCACAAAATTGTAGAGTGGTAGTTTTTCGTCACGTTTCTGTCAATTGTGATAGTTTTTGGTTAAACACTCCATAAATCTCACACGTGCTAGTGCTATCATGCTATGAGATACTCTTCGACCTGTGATTGATTGCCTCCCTGTTTCGCCCCGTTTCAGTTCTGATTCTGAAGACCAGTCCTGCCACGCGACACAACAATGATACTCGTGGAGTCGTGGTTCCGAAGAGTCCTGCATTTGTATAGATCAAGCCTTGTGATTGCTAACCACGCGTTCTGCGCGGTTGTTTGTTATTTTCCCTTTTTGTCCAAAGAATTGCGTGGTTACTCCGTGTATCGATCGGCCATACTGTGGCAGATACGCCCGGTCCCATATACTCCTCATACCTGTCCTATACGCTTGAGCTGACCGGCACCTCTCATATCTAACCTAAATCTGGACCGGATATGGAAAGGCCTGGACACGCCTGACGCGTCGGACCAGACATGCCAAACCCATTGTAAACGGCACCAAAATGACAAGTCCACCGTTATCCTCACACTTCCTTCCAGTATTTCCAGCGTTCGGAGAGACAGTTTTACTTCGTTCTCTTTTCTTCATGAGCGTAGAAACCACAATTTCGAGGCTCATATTCTCATCAAGTTTGCTTGTAATTTAGGAATAGGTCATCATATTTGGTTGGGCATCCCACATAACCAACGTCTTGTACCTATGAACATTGTTTAATTAATAAAGTGGCAAGATTCCTCAAAAAAAAACTTCCTTCCAGTATTTCCAGCGTCCGAGCCATCGCCATCGTCCACCCCCCCCCCCCCCCCCCCCCCCCCCCCGATCCGCCGCCGGGTACCCGCGCCCACCACCGCCACGGATGTTGCCTTGGCGTCGTCTGTGGAACCGAGCTGCAAGCCGGAGAACTTTGCCCAGAGGGACCGTTGAAGGAGGCAGCGCGAGAGGGAAGCTGCATCATAGGGATTTCCACCCAAGTATGTTGTGCGTGGACCTCGAGGAAGATGTGTCCCCTCGGCCCCCAACCCCGTCCATCCTGCCACCAACAAGGAAGGTGGCGTCGCTCGCCCCATCCGTGACCAACGACAATCCAACGGCTGGATGTGCCATTTCAGACTGTTTTCCACCAACGCAAGCGGCGGGGGATAACATGTGTGACTCGTCATAGCTACAACGGGAGCAGACAAACACGGGCAGCGACGGCGCCAGGTCTGACCATGTCCTATTTGATTGAATGACGCAGCAGGAAACGGTACATATTTTGCTCCTTTCCTACCAATACCTTGCATATGCCATTGAATCAATTACAATTAGTTGCATGTACCGTTAGTTTATTTGCAGTCATCATAATTTTAGGACAATCTCCCAAATGAACTATTACTTCGGGGATTTAAATTGTCCTACGTTTGAAGTTGGCGAAACATCAAACTCCAAAAGGAAAAGAAAGGCAAAGACACCCAATGTAAGAGGTCTGACATTCACAATATTTGAGGGTATCTTCTTGGTAAAAGCTTGGTTGGTCACAAGCATGGATCCTATATGTGGCACGGAGCAAAAAGGAAAGCAAGTATTGAGAAAAGATTTGGAAGCTTTATCATGAACACAAGGATATATGCGCAGCCACATCCTATCATTAACACCAGCAATATGCCCTCTCTCTAACATTGACGGTCCATCTTTAAGAGGAAGTGAACGAGTATGTCGGCTATTATGCACAAGTGTTTGGCCGCCCTCACAGGGAGATAGGAGTGTCAACCACAATAAGTTGAATTGTTCCATTTTGTCACTGAGAGAGGGTGAACACCAAGTTGTAAGTTAAGTGAAGCAAGTTAGCAAATTGTGAGGGAAAATATAGAGTTGGAGAAGAAAAATATGTGTCTTAAATAGGAGCTCGAGAAGGCCTCCAAGAGGCATGGTTACATGAATTTAGCCTAGCAGTACATGTGAAGCCGCTGGTACACGCATCCGAAAAAGAATCTGAGCATGTCGCGGATGCTCGCACATGCCGCGATCTCCAAACTTGCCATGCCGAGCGCGTGCGTATGGAAACGGAACCGATCGCGGCGGAGGGCTGCTGGGCTGGCTACCGTGGGATGATGATGTTTGACAGGTGGCGGCAGATGCGATGCGGTATGCACGGTTCCACATTTGGAGACGGGATCCAAAAAATCTTTTCCTCCACCACCACCGTGTGTGCTCGTGCCGGGCTTGCCTCGATGCCCTCTCGTGCGCTCGCAGAGCAGAAGTACATTGGTAAAGTATAACCAACTTGCTAGATATCGTTGTTCATGGCGATCTGCTTGCAGAATTATGCCGTTAGAATATACAGTATCTTCGTTCTTGAATGATACATAACTTCATACTACGTACTGTCTGACCACCGGTGTTTTTCTTCGTTGTCAGCAGCATCATGGGTGCCGGCGGCAGGATGACAGAGAAGGAGCGGGAGCTGCTCGGCCGCGGCGGCGCCAGCACGACCTTCCAGCGCTCGCCGACGGACAAGCCGCCGTTCACGCTGGCCCAGATCAAGAAGGCAATCCCGCCACACTGCTTCGAGCGCTCGGTGATCAAGTCCTTCTCCTACCTGGGCCATGACCTCGTCATCGTCGCGGCCCTACTGTACGTGGCGCTGGTCTGGATCCCCACCCTCCCGAGCGTGCTGCAGCTGGGCGCCTGGCCGCTCTACTGGGTCGTGCAGGGCTGCGTCATGACCGGCGTCTGGGTCATCGCGCACGAGTGCGGCCACCACGCTTTCTCCGACTCCTCGCTGCTCGACGACATCGTCGGCCTGGTGCTCCACTCGTGGCTGCTCGTCCCCTACTTCTCGTGGAAGTACAGCCACCGCCGCCACCATTCCAACACGGGCTCGCTGGAGCGCGACGAGGTGTTCGTCCCCTACATCTACAGCAACCCCGTCGGACGTCTGGGGCTCCTCGTCGTGCAGCTGACCATCGGGTGGCCGATGTACCTGTCGCTCAACACCTGCGGCCGCCCGTACCCGCGCTTCGCCTGCCACTTCGACCCCTACAGCCCGATCTACAACGACCGGGAGCGCGCCCAGGTTTCCATCTCGGACGTCGGCGTGCTGGCCGTGTCCCTCGCCTTGTCCAAGCTCGCGTCGGCCTTGGGGTTCTGGTGGGTGGTGCGGGTCTACGGCGTGCCGCTGCTGATCGTGAACGCGTGGCTGGTCCTGGTCACCTACCTGCAGCACACCCACCCGGCGCTGCCGCACTACGACTCGACGGAGTGGGACTGGCTGCGCGGGGCGCTCGCCACCATGGACCGCGACTACGGCATCCTCAACCGCGTGTTCCACAACATCACGGACACGCACGTGGCGCACCACCTCTTCTCCACCATGCCGCACTACCACGCCATGGAGGCCACCAAGGCGATCAAGCCCATCCTCGGCGAGTACTACCAGTTCGACCCCACCCCCGTCGCCAAGGCCACATGGCGCGAGGCCAAGGAGTGCATCTACGTCCGGCCCGAAGACCGCAAGGGAGTCTTCTGGTACAGCAACAAGTTCTCTGCGCCTTAGTCGCCGGCTTAGGTTTGGCCGGCGGTCATCGTTGGTGTCCGGTCATTGACATGGCCGTGTGTGCTGTGTGCGCGTCTGTCATTGCATTGGCGTCATCTACCCCGTTCATGTCGTGTTGTTGTAGACCATTTCGTGTTTATGGCGGAATAACTGAAACACAATAAAAATTACAGTAAATCGAGATTCATAAGACCACCGGACGACCACTACTGCCGTCAAAACGAGTCGCTGATGTGTCGCTGTCATCGCTCCCCTACCAAAGCCAATTTGACCTTGACGACGTCGACGACAACCAAGAAGTCTTCGTGCACGTGACCCTAATTAAGAACCAGCGCGCTGAAGCCGCACTCGTCGCCGTTGAACCTTGCATAGATCTGAAGCACGTGACATCAAATTTTGCTACGTGACGAGAAACTCTAACATCACCGCTCCAAAGGCACGGCAGGAATCTACGCCGGAGCTCCGTCGATTACGTCCAGACGATCAAACTTAAGGAGGACCAGAGTTTGGAAGACAAACTCAAAGAAGAATGCGTTGATTGATATTTATGCCCTGTTTCAGCTCTGGTTGGTACTTCCAAGTCCAATCTCACTGTCACGTTGTGGTCCAAAAATATGGAAGCTGTGGTCAGCGTTGTTAGCTGTCCAAATCCAGCATATTTGCACCGTCTAGTGCTGAAAGCTGTGTTTGAGCGTTGCAAGCAGTCCAAATCCTACAGTTTCGCGTCTGTCTGTCTGGCTACAGTGGAACTACCATGTGCGCCAATAATCCTGGAAACTCCGATTATGAATGTGAGGACCAGCGTTTGGAGCCTCAACTGCCTGTCTTGCAAACGGAAGCTACTACTGCCGAATTATCTCTCGCCCATGCCTGTACTATGCCTAAAGTTGATGTGGGTGGCCGGGGGCCGGGGCACTCCCTTCCCATGTGCCATGGGTCATGGGTAAAGGCCATAAGGGCAACTCCAACGCCGGAAATAGGGCGGACCGGACGCCAAACGAATATAAAATGCGGATGCGGCCGCGTGTTGGACCGATCCATTCGTCCGTTTTGATCCAAACGAACAAACGCGGACAAGATGGGGTCGTGCGTTGGAGTTGCCCTAAGCAAACATAGGGTACCCTGTTGAGTGCCCCCACCCCCTACCATGACGTGCCCATCGCGGGCGTCTTGAGGGCCTTAGATCCGCCGGTAGCGTCCGTGCCCCCTTCGCCCTCTCCCCCCCTCGTCGTCGTTGGTGGGTGTTATTCGCCCGTGCTGAAGGAAATATGCCCTAGAGGCAATAATAAAGTTGTTATTTCATATTTCTTTATATCATAATGAATGTTTATTATTTATGCTAGAATCGTATTAACTGAAAACTTAGTACATGTGTGAATACATAGACAAAATGAATGTCACTAGTATGCCTCTACTTGAGTAGCTCGTTAATCAAAGATGGTTAAGTTTCCTAGCCATGGACATGAGTTGTCATTTAATTAACAGGATCACATCATTAGAGAATGATGTGATTGACTTGACCCATCCGTTAGCTTAGCATATTGATTGTTCAGTTTTATTGCTATTGCTTTCTTTATGTCAAAAACATATTTCTTCGACTATGAGATTATGCAGCTCCCGGATACCCAGAGAAATATCTTGTGTGCTATCAAACGTCACAACGTACCTGGGTGATTATAAAGATGCTCTACAGGTATCTCCGAAGGTGTTTGTTGGGTTGGCATAGATCGAGATTAGGATTTGTCACTCCGAGTATCGGAGAGGTATCTCTGGGCCCTCTTGGTAATGCACATCATAAGAAGCCTTGCAAGAAAAGTGACTAATGAGTTAGTTACAGGGTGATGTATTACGGAATGAGTAAAGAGACTTGCTGGTAACGAGATTGAACTAGGTATGAAAATCCCGACGATCGAATCTCGGGCAAGTAACATACCGGTGACAAAGGGAATAACGTATGTTGTCATAACGGTTCGACCGATAAAGATCTTCGTAGAATATGTAGGAACCAATATGAGCATCTAGGTTCCGCTATTGGTTATTGACCGGAGAGGTGTCTCGATCGTGTCGACATAGTTCTCGAACCCGTAGGGTCCGCACGCTTAACATTCGATGACGGTTTTGTATTATATGAGTTATGTGATTTGGTGACCGAATGTTGTTCAGAGTCCCGGATGACATCAGGGACATGACGAGGAGTCTCAAAATGGTCGAGAGGTAAATATTGATATATAGGACGATAGTATTCGGACACCGGAAGTGTTACGGGGTACCGGGTACATATTGGGTCACCAGAAGGGGTTCCGGACACCCCTCGGCAAAGATATGGGCCTAATGGGCCAAGAGGGGAAACGCAACAGCCAGCAGGGGCTGCTGCGCCCCCCATATGGGCCGCACCAGAGGAGAAAGGAAAGGGGGAGAGAAGGAAGGGGAGGGATTCAACCTCCCCCTTCCTTCCCTCGTCCCTCCTCTTTCCTTTCCTCTTTGGTGAAAAAGGAAAGGGGGGGCGAATTGGGAGGAACCCCAAGTAGGATTCGACCTACTTGGGGCGCCCACTTGGCTGCTTCCTCTCCCTCCCACCTATATATATGAGGAGGGGGGCACCTAGAACACACAACAACATCTGTTAGCCATGTGCAGCGCCTCCCTCCACAGATTACATCCTCGGCCATATTCTCGTAGTGCTTAGGCGAAGCCCTGCGCAGATAACTTCACCATCACCGTCACCACACCGTCGTGCTGAGGGAACTCATCTACTTCATTGACACTTTGCTAGATAAAGAGTGTGAGGTACGTCATCGAGCTGAACGTGTGCAGAACTCGAAGGTGCCGTACATTCGGTGCTTGATCGGTCGGAACGATAATAAGTTCGACTACATCAACCGTATTGTCAAACGCTTCCGCTTTCGGTCTACGAGGGTACGTGGACACACTCTCCTCCTCTCGTTGCTATGCATCTCCTAGATAGATCTTACGTGAGCGTAGGAATTTTTTTGAAATTGCATGCTACGTTTCCCAACAGTGGCATCTGAGCCAGGTCTATGTGTAGATGATATGCATGAGTGGAACACAAAGAGTTGTGTGCGGTGATCGTCATACTGCTTACCACCAATGTCTTATTTTGATTCGGCAGTATTGTAGGATGAAGCGGGCGGGACCAACTTTACATGACCATGTTCATGACACTGGTTCCACGGATAGACATGTAACTAGTTTTGCATAAAGGTGGCTGGCGGGTGTCTGTTTCTCCCTTTAGTTGAATCAAATTTGAGTCCGGCCGGTCCTTGTTGAAGGTTAAAACAACAAACTTGATAAATCACCATTGTGGTTTTGATGCGTAGGTAAGAATGATTCTTACTAGAAGCCCGTAGCAGCCACGTAAAACTTGCAACAACAAAGTAGAGGACGTCTAACTTATTTTTGCAAGGCATGTTGTGATGTGATATGGTCAAGACATGATGTGATATACGTTATTGTATGAGATGATCATGTTTTGTAAAAGTTACTGGCAACCGGCAGGAGCCTCATGGTTGTCTCTTTATTGTATGACATGCAAACGCCATGCAATTACTTTACTTTATCACTACTAGTAAGCATGCACATGCAACACATGTTTAACCATGCAAAAAAAATTTCTTAATAAGATATGTAAGTGTTGGGTTCATAGTTCAACCATTAGCAAGGGTTATGTGGGTGTCCGGTTTGGCAAAGTAGTGTTTTAAAAACAAGGTTTGGCAAAGTAGGAAAATGATATTTCTGTGTCTGGTATAACCATCGTGAAAAACAAGAAACCAATGAAAAAAAGACTTAATAGGTATTTCATTACTCAGAATCCTCATAACATAGACACATCAAAATCTATAGATTACATCAACCATAGAGTTATGAATTCACATTTCCTATGGTACATTTTCATAGAATTTACATATATACATGAATCAAAGGTCAATAAAACAGAGGTGCGGCATCTAAAAACACAAATGCTTAACTGTTGGATGCAAGTTATCTCAAAGATAAGTTCAGAAAAGGCAATTAGAATATGTTTTTCTTTTTAATCAGGAAAGAAAAGGCCAGGATCACAAATTGGTAAATGGAAGAACCTCCATTGGACACTCTACAAATCATTGTCAGACCTGTGGCTCTTCTTTATGAGGACCTTTTTTGCATAGTTATAAAAACATATGAAAATATTAGTAACTTGAACAGGAGCTCTAGACTTTATAGGGAGAAAAAATAGAAAAGAAAGAATGAGACGGGAATGCTATTACGAACACAAGCTATATATGTGAAAATTAATAAGCTCTATTTTAGAAACACCACTCCTGACTGGAGCTTAAAACATGACAGTAGAAGCAGGAGCCTCCAGTGCTTCTGAATTTTCTTTTAAACTCTACGTCTAAGCTTTCTAGTTTACTGTGATTGTCAATTTGCTACATATACACATACTGACTTGTCAAATAATAGAACAGTATATCCAACATCACCATGACAATTAATGGGCGGCTCCACATTTTTTGTTGACAGAAATAGAGAAGGAATGAAACTTAAAAGGTAGCATGGCCACAATCAAGCATACCGGCACACTTCCGACTACACCGGACACAACCAGCCGCGCCGATCTCCATCTAGCCTAGAGCTAGACTAATAAACACTAAACACACATGACCACACAATGGCATGGCCAACTAAAAGAGAAATATGGGGAACCATATGACGAACTCCACCGATGTGACACAAAGTCATTGATGATAGTAAAGCAAAAGACCAAATCTAACACAGCCGCACACCTAAACATAAATTGACACCTCAAACCGCCTGGTGAAGCTAAAACTACCATGCTTTATTCAGTCATAAAAAATGCTTTTGTACTAAGCTGTGAAATTTTTCTATTTCCAGAACTAATGGGTTCGGAGCATATTGCCCAGATGAGGAAATTGCAAGAACAAAAATATGGAAATAACACATGAAAGGTTGACAAATGAAAAATATGGATCCTTGCCTTAATGCATCACAAGTTCAAATCCTTGGCACTCAACTCGGCAAGTAAATTCAGAATCCCTACATCGAGCCATTGGACCTGCATTTACAATTTCTTCTTCAGAATATAGTAAACTCTGATGTGTTCTTTCATAGCTGAAATAGAACACCAAATGCTAGTTCTTCTAGCAAGGGAGATATTAGATAAATTATAACATACTATCATGAAGCCTACATGCAAAATACAAGGTAAATAATGTTCAGTTTCAGAGTTAAAATGTGATCAGCCGAAAGAATATCCTAATTTCACATGTGATAATTAACCAGTTAAATTTGTACATCAAATAATATCATGGCTGGGAGTGTGGGAACAATGATAACCTGAATAGCACCCCGACAGCCATGACCCAGCTGGCAACAATTCATCCAGACATGACTAAAATATAGAAAGGGACGATCACAAATTAGCAAACACATCAAGCAAACCTACATTGAGAATTAAATAACAGTACATCCTATAAGAAAGACCTACGAAAAGGACGAACACCACAATGATCCACACCAAATCCATCCAATCAACAAGAAAAGTACCTAATCTAAACCCCAATGGTCCGCATCAACGGCAACACGTGAATATACATATTGAAGCATCCACCACTACGGCCTCTACCCTTTAATCCCCACATCCTACTGACCGGCTCAATCGAGCAAACTGTCAGCATCACCGGCGACACCTGAAGATACACATAGAAGCATGCACCACTACGACCCCTACTTTAATCCCCACATCCAACCGACAGGCACAATCTAGCAAATAACACCAAAACACAAAGAAAGGAAGAATGAAGGCCGGAGAAAAACTAACGCACCAATGCGTCGGGAGACAGCCACATCAGCCGAAACAAAACTGAAGTGCATCGCGAACGGGCCGAACAGCGAGTCAGCGATGGCGCCGGCGCCGGCGCCATCCACCTCACCAGAGTAGCCGTCCACCCCAGCGAGTCAGCGATGCAGTTACGGATCAACAATTCACAAAAAGTACGAACTTTCAGGGAAATTTGCAAATACAAACGCGGTGCTAAGATGCTTTATAATTTACATTCATCGTCGTCCTAGATGAATCTCGCCCTATCATGTTATCAGTTTGTGAGAACAATGAGACCCAAAAGAGAAAAGACTATCATCTCCATTGTATTCCTTAACTTATTGCAGAAATTAACTTTCCATGACGTTGCCACATGTAAAATTGAATCAATTCATATATTTGTTTATTTGTAATGAATAGGTAGAGATAGATGCAAAGCTAGCACCTGACGAGCTGCCCATCGGCCGGTTCCAGTTACCCTGATTGCGTAAGCAATCTTGGCCGCCTGCTGTTGTGCCTTGCTGCGGCAGTACAACCAGTTGTTGTCCTTCCGCTGTTGCCCTCCGCGGCGCGCCCTGCCTAGCCCTACTGTTGCCGCGAGTCCACGACCGGTTCGCTTCTAATGCACCAATGCGATCAGCAACTGGGAGAAACCTGTGTACGTAAAATACAAGCGATAGGAATTACTCCAATTAACCGAATCCATGAGGAGACAGCATTACTAATAAAAAGATTGGGGCCAGCACGGTGCAAACAGATTGTTCTTCAATCCCATCTCCCATATTAAGTAGTTGATGCCTTGCTATCTCTGAATTTAAGTAGGCTTAATTCTCCCTTTATCTGAAAATGGCTGCATTTATCACATTGTAATATGAAATAGAATGAGATCAGCTGATATATTGTTCTTCAGTTCCATCTCTCACACATTACAATATGTATAATGGATCCTTCTAAAAAATCGCTGAACTAAATTTTTTTGATTGAAGATTACCGTCGGGTTCGTGATGAACACACTGTTGTTCCTGTCCTTAAGCCGGCCGCTTCTGGACTTCATCCTCATCTTGGTCTAGTGCAAGCGCCGGGCGTGGGAGATTTCGTATGGGTGACGCGGGTGGAGGGTCGACTTCATGCGAGAGGCTCCTACGGGCGCGGTGGGTCATGCAGGCGGTCCAGGCGAGCTGCAAGAAAGTGGGGCGGTAGGGCCAAAAGCGAGGGGCGGTGAGGAGGTTAGTCGCGAGTTTGCGGGCAGGCCGGTCAGGGCCAGCAACGAGGGGCGGTGTGCGGGGCGAACGGGCATGCGAGGGGTAGCGATGTGGGCACCAGAGAAGGCGGCGATGAGGAGAAGAGGCAGTGGAACACCGAGGATGCAGGGCCGAGGAGGTGAGGTTCTGAGCAGGGAGAGGAGAGGAGGGAGGTTGGGGATTGAGCGCCCACATCCCCTGTTCGTGCGAGACGTGCGTGAGATCAGGCTCTCAGTTTTTCTCAGAAAGAGGCAGAGGTGCTTAGGAGTGGCATGGTGGGTAATTAAAGTGTAAAACGTGTTTGATATGTTGGAGTAATTTAGACCATCAGATTATAGGATTCAATGGATGAGATGATTTGGTTCTCCGCCCTCTCGTGCTTTTATAGGGGTAGTAGATGTGTTAGCGATAGTTGTAGAAGCAATAGTTGGCGAGACGACCGCAACGCTACGATGGAGATCAATGTGTCAAGCCAGTGACGATGGAGATCAAAAGCACAAAATGATGATGGCCATATCATGTCACATATTTTGATTGCATGTGATGTTTATCTTTTACGCATCTTATTTTGCTTAGTATGGCGGTAGCATTATAAGATGATCCCTTAAGTAAAATTTCAAGGTATAAGTGTTCTCCCTGAGTATGCAGCATTGCGACAGTTCGTGATGCTGAGACACCACGTGATGATCGGGTGTGATAGGCTCTACGTTCACATACAACGGGTGCAAGACAATTTTGCACATGCAGAGTACTCAGGTTAAACTTGACGAGCCTGGCATGTATAGACATGACCTCGGAACACTAGAGACCGAAAGGTCGAACATGAATCATATAATAGATATGATCAACATAGAGATGTCCACCATTGATGACTACTCCATCTCAAGTGATGATCGGACATGGTTTAGTTGATTTGGATCACGTATCATTTAGATGACTTGAGGGATATCTATCTAAGTGGGAGTTCTAAAGTAATATGATTAATTAAACTTAATTTATCATGAACTTAGTCCTGATAGTTTTGCATATCTATGTTGTAGATCAATAGCTCGCGATATAGCTCCTATATATTTTTGATATGTTCCTAGAGAAAACTAAGTTGAAAGATGATAGTAGCAATGATGCGGACTGGGTCCGTGATATGAGGATTATCCTCATTGATGTACAGAAGAATTATGTCCTTGATGCTCCGCTACGTGACAAACCCGTTGCAGGAGCAGATGCAGATGTTATGAATGTTTTGCAAGCTCGATATGATGTTTTGAACGCCACTAAGTATATGAGATGTTTCAAGAGCTGAAAATGAGTATTTCAGATTCATGCCCGTGTCAAGAGGTATGAGACCTCTAACAAGTACTTAGCCTACAAGATGGAGGAGAATAGCTCAGCTAGTGAGCATGTGCTCAGAATGTCTGGTACTACAATTGCTTGAATCAAGTGGTAGTTAATCTTCCAGATAAGATAGTGATTGACAGAGTTCTCTAGTCACTATCACCAAGTTATTAGAACTTTGTGATGAACTATAATATGCAAGGGATGACGAAAACAATTCCCAAGCTCTTCATGATGCTGAAATTGACGAAGGTAGAAATTAAGAAAAAGCATCAAGTGTTGATGATTAACAAAATCACTAGTTTCAAGAAAAAAGCAAGGTAAATAAAGGGAACTTCAAAAAGAATGGCAAGCAAGTTGCCACTCCTGTGAAGAAGCCCAAAACTAGACATAATCCTGAAACTGAGTGCTTTTACTGTAAAGGGAATGGTCACTGGAAGCGGAACTACCCCAAATACTTGGCGGATAAGTAGGATGGCAAAGTGAACAAAGATATATTTGATATACATTTTATTGATATGTACTTTAATAGTGTTCATAGTAACCCTAGGGTATTTGATACCGGTTCAGTTGCTAAGATTAGTAACTCCAAACAGGAGTTGCAAAATGAACAGATACTAGTTAAGGGCGAGGTGACGATGTGTGTTGAAAGTGATTCCAAGGTAGATAAGATCACCATCACACAGTCCCTTTACCTTCGGGATTAGTGTTGAACCTAAAATAATGTTATTTGGTGTTTGCGTTGAGCATGAATATGATTGGATCATGTTTATTGCAATACGGTTATTCAATTAAGTCAAAGAATAATTGTTGTTCTGTTTACATGAATAAAACCTTCTATGGTCATACACTCAGTATAAATGATTTACTGAATCTCAATTGTAGTGATACCCATATTCATAATATTGATGCCAAAAGACGCAAAGTTGATAATGATAGTGTAACATACTTGTGGCACTGCCATTTAGGTCATATTGGTGTAAAGCGCATGAAGAAACTCCATGTAAATGGGCTTTTGGAATCACTTGATTATGAATCATTTGATACTTGTGAAACCATGCTTCATGGGTAAGATGACTAATACTCCATTCTCCGAAACAATGGAGCGAGCTAATGACTTATTGGAAATAATACATACCGATGTATGCGGTCCGATGAGTGTTGAAGCTCGCGGCGGGTATCGTTATTTTCTGACCTTCATGGATGATTTCAGAAGATATGGGTATATCTACTTGATAAAACACAAGTATGAAACATTTGAAAGTTTAAAGACTTTTAGAGTGAAGTGGAGAATCATCGTAACAAGAAAATAAAGTTTCTACAATCTGATCGCGGAGGCGAATATTTGAGTTACGAGTTTGGCCTTCATTTAAAACAATGTGGAATAGTTTCACAACTCACGCCACCTGGAATACCACAGCGTAATGGTCTGTCCAAACGTCGTAACCATACTTTATTAGATATGGTGCGATCTATGATGTCTGTTACCGATTTACCACTATCGTTTTGGGGTTATGTATTAGAGACAGCTGCATTCACGTTAAATAGGGCACCGTCTAAATCCGTTGATATGACACCGTATGAACTATGGTTTGGAAAGAAACCTAAGCTGTCGTTTCTTAAAGTTTGGGGTTGCGACACTTATGTCAAAAGGCTTCAGCCTGATAAGCTCGAACCCAAATCGGAGAAGTGTGTATTCATAGGATACCCAAAAGAAACAATTGGGTACACCTTCTACCACAAATCTGAAGGCAAGATATTTGTTGCCAAGAATGGAAACTTTCTAGAGAAGGAGTTTCTCTCGAAAGAAGTGAGTGGGAGGAAAGTAGAACTTGATGAGGTAATTGTACCTTCTCTCGAATTGGAAAGTAGCACACCAGAGAAATCCATTTCTCGTGATGCCTACACCAACTAGAGAGGAAACTAATGATGATGATCATGAAACTTCAAGATCAAGTTACTACTGAAACTCGTAGGTCAACCAGAGCACGATCCGCACCAGAGTGATACAGTAATCCTGTCCTGGAAGTCATGTTACTAGACCAAGGCGAACCTACGAACTATGAAGAAGCAATGATGAGCCCAGATTCTGACAGATGGCTTGAGGTCATGAAATCTGAGATAGTATCCATGTATGAGAACAAAGTGTGGACTTTGGTGGAATTGCCCGATGATCGGAAAACCATTGAGAATAAATGGATCTTCAAGAAGAAGACTGACGCTAATAGTAATGTCACTATCTACAAAGCTTGACTTGTCGCAAAAGGTTTTTGCCAAAGTTCAAGGAGTTGACTACGATGAGACTTTCTCACCCGTAGCGATGCTTAAGTCTGTCCGAATCATGTTAGCAATTTTCACATTTTATGATTATGAAATTTGGCGAATGGATGTCAAAAATTGCATTCCTTAATGGATCTTAAAGAAGAGTTGTATATGATGCAACTAAAAGGTTTTGTCAATCCCAAAGGTGCTAACAAAGTGTACAAACTCCAGCGATCCATCTATGGACAGGTGCAAGTATCTTGAAGTTGGAATATACGCTTTGATAAGGTGGTCAAAGCATATGGTTTTATACAGACTTACGGTGAAGTCTGTATTTACAAGAAAGTGAGTGGGAGCTCTGTAGCATTTTTTATATTATATGTGGATGACATATTGCTGATTGGAAATGATATAAATTTTTTGGATAGCATAAAAGGATACTTAAATAAGAACTTTTCAATGAAACACCTCGATGAAGCTGCTTATAAATTAGGCATCAAGATCTATAAAGATAGATCAAGACGCTTGATAAGATTTTTCAATGAGTACATACCTTGACAAGATTTTGAAGTTCAAAATGGATCAGTCAAAGAAAGAGTTCTTGTCTGTATTGTAAGGTGTGAAGTTGAGTAAGACTCGAAGCCCGACCACGGCATAAGATAGAGAGAGAATGAAAGTCATTCCCTACCCCTCAGCCATAGGTTCTATAAAGCATGCCATGATGTGTACCAGACCTATTGTGTACCTTGCCATGAGTTTGGCAAGGGGATACAATAGTGATCCATGAGTAGATCACTAGACATCGGTCAAAATTATCCTTTAGAGGACTAAGGAAATATTTCTCGGTTATGGAATGATAAAGATTTCGTCGTAAAGAGTTACGTCGATGCAAGCTTTGACACCGATCTGGATGACTCTGAATCTCGATCTGGATACATATTGAAAGTGGGAGCAATTAGCTAGAGTAGCTCCACTCAGAGCATTGTAGACATAGAAATTTGCAAAATACATAAGGATCTGAATGTGACAGACCCGTTGACTAAACTTCTCTCACTGGCAAAACATGATCACACCGTAGTATTTTTGGGTGTTAATCATATGGTGATGTGAACTAGATTATTGACTCTAGTAAACCCTTTGGGTGTTGGTCACATGGTGATGTGAACTACGGGTATTAATCACATAACAATGTGAACTATTGGTGTTAAATCACATGGCGATGTGAACTAGAATATTGACTCTTGTGCAAGTGGGAGACTGGAGGAAATATGCCCTAGAGGCAATAATAAAGTTGTTGTTTTATATTTCCTTATATCATGATAAATGTTTATTATTCATGCTAGAATTGTATTAATCGAAAACTTGATACATGTGTGGATACATAGACAAAACAACGTGTCCCTAGTAAGCCTCTACTAGACTAGCTCATTGATCAAAGATGGTTAAGTTTCCTAACCATAGAAATGTGTTGTCATTTGATGAATGGGATCCCATCATTAGGAGAATGATGTGATGGACAAGACCCATCCGTTAGCTTAGCATATTGATTGTTCAGTTTTATTGCTATTGCTTTCTTCGTGTCAAATACATAATCCTTCGACTATGAGATTATGCAACTCCCGGATACCGGAGGAATACCTTGTGTGCCATAAAACATCACAACGTAACTGGGTGATTATAAAGATGCTCTACAGGTATCTCCGAAGGTGTTTGTTGGGTTGGCATAGATCGAGCTTAGCATTTGTCACTCCGAGTATCAGAGAGGTATCTTTGGGCCCTCTCGGTAATGCACATCATAAGAAGCCTTGCAAGCAAAGTGACTAATGAGTTAGTTAATGGATGATGTATTACAGAACGAGCAAATAGACTTGCCGATAAAAAGACTGAACTAGGTATGAAGATACCGACGATCGAACCTCGGGCAAGTAATATAGCGATGACAAAGGGAATAACGTATGTTGGCATAATGGTTCGACCGATAAAGATCTTCATAGAATATGTAGGAACCAATATGAGCATCCAGGTTCCGCTATTGGTTATTGACCGGAGAGCTGTCTCGGTCATGTCTACAGAGTTCTCGAACCCGTAGGGTCCGCACGCTTAACGTTCGATGACGATTTTGTATTATATGAGTTATGTGATTTGGTGATCGAATATTGTTCCGAGTCCCGGATGAGATCACAAACATGATGAGGAGCATCGAAATGGTCGAGAGGTAAAGATTGATATATAGGACAATAGTATTCGGACACCGGAAGTGTTCCAGTGTACCAGGTACATATCGGGTCACCAGAAGGGGTTACGGGCACCCTGATACGTCTCCAACGTATCTATAATTTTTGATTGTTCTATGCTATTATATTATCTGTTTTGGATGTTTAATGGGATTTATTATACACTTTTATATTATTTTTGGGACTAACCTGCTAAACCAAGGCCTAGTGCAAATTGTTTTTTTTGCCTATTTCAGTGTTTCATAGAAAAGGAATATCAAACGGAATCCATACGGAATAAAACCTTCGGGAGAGTTATTTTTGGAACAAACGTGATCCAGGGGACTTGGAGTACTCGTCAAGAAAGGAGCAAGGAGGCCACGAGGCAGGGAGGCGCGCCTGCCCCCCTAGGCGCGCCCCCACCCTCGTGGGCCCCTCGCAGCTCCACCGACCTACTTCTTCCTCCTATATATATCCACATACCCCCAAAACATTCAGGAGCACCAAGAAACCCTATTTCCACCGCCGCAACCTTTTGTACCCAAGAGATCCCATCTTGGGGCCTTTTCTGGAGCTCCGCCGGAGGGGGAATCAATCACGGAGCGCTTCTACATCAACACCATAGACTCTCCGATGATGTGTGAGTAGTTTACTACAGATCATCGGGTCCATAGTTATTAGCTAGATGGATTCTTCTCTCTCTTTGGATCTCAATACAAAGTTCTCCTTGATTCTCTTGAAGATCTATTCGATGTAACTCTTTTTGCGGTGTGTTTGTCGAGATCCGATGAATTGTGGGTTTATGATCAAGTTTATCTATGAACAATATTTGATTCTTCTCTGAAATATTTTATGTATAATTGGTTATCTTTGCAAGTCTCTTCGGATTATCAGTTTGGTTTGGACTACTAGATTGATCTTTCTTGCAATGGGAGAAGTGCTTAGCTTTTGGTTCAATCTTGCGGTGTCCTTTCCCAGTGATAGCAGGGGCAGCAAGGCACGTATTGTATTGTTGCCATCAAGGACAAAAAGATGGGTTTATTTCATATTGCTTGAGTTTATCCCTCTACATCATGTCATCTTGCCTAACGCGTTACTCTGTTCTTATGAACTTAATACTCTAGATGCATGCTGGATAGCGGTTGATGTGTGGAGTAATAGTAGTAGATGCAGAATCGTTTCGGTCTACTTGTCGCGGATGTGATGCCTATATACATGATCATGCCTAGATATTCTCATAATTATGCATTTTTCTATCAATTGCTCGACAGTAATTTGTTCACCCACTGTAATACTTATGCTATCTTGAGAGAAGCCACTAGTGAAACCTATGGCCCCCGGGTCTATATTTTATCATATAAGTTTCCAATCTATTTTACTTTGCAATCTTTACTTTCAATCTATATCATAAAAATATCAAAAATATTTTTCTTATTATCTCTATCAGATCTCACTCTCGTAAGTGACCGTGAAGGGATTGACAACCCCTTTCTCGCGTTGGTTGCGAGGTTCTTATTTGTTTGTGCAGGTACGAGGGACTTGCGTGTAGTCTCCTACTGGATTGATACATTGGTTCTCAAAAACTGAGGGAAATACTTACGCTACTTTGCTGCATCACCCTTTCTTCTTTAAGGGAAAACAAACGCAGTGCTCAAGAGGTAGCAAGAAGGATTTCTGGCGTCGTTGCTGGGGAGATCTACGCACAAGTCAAGACATACCATGTACCCATCACAAACTCTTATCCCTCGCATTACATTATTTGTCATTTGCCTCTCGTTTTCCTCTCCCCCACTTCACCCTTGCCATTTTATTCGCCCTCCTTTTCCATTGCCTCTTTTTCGCTCACTTCTTGTGTGCTTGTGCGTTGGATTGTTTGTCACGATGGCTCAAGATAATACTAAATTGTGTGATTTTTCCAATAACAACAATAATGATTTTATTAGCACTCCGATTGCTCCTCTTACCGATGCTGAATCTTGTGAAATTAATACTGCTTTGCTGAATCTTGTCATGAAAGATCCGTTTTTTGGCCTTCCTAGTGAAGATGCCGCTACCCATCTAAACAACTTTGTTGATTTGTGTGACTAGTAAGCATGCACGTGCAATGCACATCTCGTGAAGAAGACATGGTTTGTTCTATCATAACCTCTCCCTCTAAGGGGATAAGGACAGCTATAGTTTGTCCCCTCCCTTTATCGTCAAGATAGTCCCACCAACACTACTAGGGAAAAGCCTAGCAGCAGCGAGGGTTTTGGGCCTCTCAGTAGCGCGGGTGCCGGCGCTACTAATAAGGCGCTACAACTAACGTATAGCAGTAGCGCCTGTTGTCCCACGCTACTGCTATACATGAATAGCTGTAGCGCTCTTTGGGAAAGGGCGCTACTGATATTATCTGCAGCGCTGTTTGCTGGGACGCGCTACTGGTAAGGAGGCGCTACTGCTAAATTTCCTCCCTCGCTACTACTAGTTTATTTATTAGTTTTTTTCCTGCATATTTGTTTTGTATTTGTTTTGTATTTGAATAGGCTTTATACAATAATCTTTAGCATATCATACACATACAAATGTAATCATAGCATATACATACAATTAGTCTCATCAAATCATGTCATCATCATAATCATCATCCAACACAAAGTGGTCTCTCGTCATCATCTCGAAAATAGCGATACAAGTCTCGATTACTTGCAAATACATCGTCATCCATCTAAACAATGATATACACGAGAAGAGCTATCACTTTGAGAACATGAGTTCGTATCCCTCTCTCGCATTAGCGTGAACCTAAACTAACTACTGCCTGTCGCTCGGAAACCGGAAACCGGTACACCTGGGCAGCCTGACACTCCGGCCACTTGTCGTATATATACTCCTGGGGTAGCACTTCTTCGCCATCTATGATCTATGCACCTGCATCATCACATGAGTCGATGATATGCAACATATATAGTTGAGCCCGGTAAGGCTAAAAAATTCGTCTGCCGCCCGGTAGGCGTCGTCGCAATCACCAGAACCCTTTCCTTCATCGTTGCTAGCCATGTTTCCTATGATTAAATCTAGTCAATTAATTCTAGACCTAATAAAATGAATAATGACATAAAAAGGCCTATTGTTTTGCAGGAATGTTGACTCCTTCCTGGTGCGGCAAATCACGGGCACTCGATATGTCCTAGTTTGTAGCACAAGTCATGCCGAAATTCATGGAAAATTTTGGCATGACCTTTGCTAAAAAGTGGACAAATCGAGAATCCAAAATTTGCCGGAAAAGAAATGAATCAACATTCCGGCAAAACATAGGCCACTAAGCATCATTCCCTGGAAACAGTGTCCAAATATACACGAGCAACCACATGTCCAAATTTCGCAAGCTAATTCAAAAACAAAGTGTAGAAGAAAATTCATTTAACTACTAATAGAACAAAATTCAGTTAAGTTTAGTGCTCTATAATGATGAAAGGAAAAAATTCAGTTAACTACTAATTTCATTCATTTAGGTTATTCATTTAACATCACCTAATTAACCTACTGTACCACTAGTACTAGCAGCACTACTAACCTAATTAACCTAGCAAAACTCTAGTGCCGTAACTGAAAAACATCTAATTAACATCTACTAGTACCACTATTGCCCTAACCTAATTAACATCTACTAGTATCACTATATACTATACAAGCAACATCTACACTAATTAAACCCTACTGCCCTAACTAACTTTTGCTCTACTAATTTTTTTCTCTAAAATGCAGAGAGAGATGAGTGGGGGACTTACAGAGAGGGGAGAGAGGGCGGGCTCGGGCACGGGCAACGTCGGTCCTGGGCGGGCTCGGACGGCGGTGAGGTGGAGGGCGCCAACGGTGACGTCGAGGGCGGCCTCGGGCGGCGGCGGTGAGGCTGAGGGCGGCCTCGGGCGGCGACGGTGAGGATGACGGCAGCCTCGGGAGGAGACGGTGAGGTTGTGGGCGTCCACGCCGGCAGGAGATGCCGACGAAGTGGGCGACGGCGAATTGGGGAGACGGCGGCGAGGGCGAGGGATTTGGGGAAGAAGTGGCCGGGGGGCGGGGGGGGGGGGGGGGGGGGGGGGGGGGGGGGGGGGGGGGGGGGGGGGGGGGGGGGGGGGGGGGGGGGGGGGGGGGGGGGGGGGGGGGGGACCGCTGTTTAAGTGAAACGTAACGGTAGCGAGTTTCCGAAAACGCGCTATAGCTATGTTAGCTATAGCGTGTTTACTGAAACCCGCTACTGCTATTCCTTTCTCCTTTTTCCTTTTTTCTTTTATTTTTCTTTACATTTTATTTTTTTCTTTCTCTTTTTTCTATTTCTTTCATTTTCATTTACTTTTCTACTTAGTTTTCACTTTATTTTATTTCTGTTAGCAGCAGCACCTTACACGTAAGCGCGCTACAGCTACGGAGCGTAGCAGTAGCGCTGGGTCAGTATACGCGCTACTGCTAGTTGGGCTAGCCATGTGCGCCCAGTTCAAACATAGCAGCAGCGCTTTTCGCCAGTACGCGCTACTGCAAAAGTCGTAGCAGTAGCGCGGTTTATTTACGCGCGCTGCTACTAATTAGCAGTAGCGTTTGATTTTGTACAGCGCTACTGGTAACGTTCTGTGTATAAGGTTTTCCCTAGTAGTGCAAGTTAACACCTAAATTTCTTACTAACGCCATTAGTTCATGTATAAATTTATTACTCTATTCCTCTCACACACAACTCCATTTAAAGTAAAATCAGGCAACCAAGTATGCAGATGGCTAATGCCTTCATAGATGTGCCAGATGCGGCACCAAAATCTCGTCTTGCCATTTAAGATATTGAGAACATAAGCATTATCAGATTACAAAACAATGCGAGAAACAAGGACGAACTCACAAGCCGGAGACTGATTATGCACCCTTGGACATCGGGTTCCACCACGTCGTGGCATCTCTAGATGTTCAGATGTTCAGATGTTCAGAGTGGCATCTCTTTGTGATTGTGATCACTGAAAACAATACAGTTTTGGTCATTATTTTGCCAAAAAGAAGCAGCAACATTTAACTTTGCCCAGTTTTCCTCTAGTATAGTGGCAATGTGCATCACATGTACTTGCAATTTGTTTTTTACAGTTGTCAGGAGATTAGGTTAGCGCTTCCAAAATAAAATAAAATAAAATAGTAGATTCGACTTCATCAGAAAGTAAGTACCAATGCGTCCCAATAAGATTGACCAAGTGCCTTGGAGCTTAATTATCTAGAATGGGCAGTCAAGGTAATGGCCCTGAGGGTATGGTGCGAACATATTGGCCTATATATTAACGAAGTAAAAGAATAATGTTCATATGAAGTAAGTATGTTAATAAACTTATGATATATATGAATTACCTTTACAGATAGCATCAAAACCACAACTCTCTGTTTTGAAACCATCTTCTGTGCCAAACAAAACACCAAAATAACTAAGAAAAATAAAGATAGCTTAGAAACAGAAAATGGGTTAATCAATACTCTCATATTACTTGAGATATAGTAGCATTTTTCAATATTGGAAATTAGAAACCATCGACGGTTTAGTATGATTGACACATTTACTGGGGATGTGACCAATGTGTCATCTGTTCTCTGATGTCCTGCAAGATTATTAAAAACTGAGAATTGTTTGCATAGAGATCACTGAATTTCTGGTTAAAAATAATGGCTGAAAGTTTACTTTAAAATGCAATTCTCGAATGCAGCTAAAACTCGTTTCCGTTTTTCTGAGAACATGGAGGAGAACTCCTTGTATAAATATATAAAGAAGAGAATAGTACATCAACCTAATAAATGGAAACAAAAGAAGCAATGTAAACTGTTGTGAAACAAAGGAAGATACAGCCTGAAATCGAGTTATGACTTATAAGTAGTAGAACAAGATTTTGTATACATAAGTAAGCATGCACGTGCAATGCACGTCTCGTGAAGAAGACATGATTTTGTATATATATGTCACATCCCAATTTAAATGTAGAAAGAACTATGCATATTATAAATATCAATTCTAAAACACGGAACTAATGAGAGCTCCAATTTTACCCAGCATCCTAAAATATCACCAAATGTTATAAGAGGGTTTGGACACAGAAAAATCAATGCAACTCTATTTCTCCACACAATTACTCCGACCATCACTTCTATATTCATGCAGCGCCTAAATATGTTGTCAAAGACATCAATGTGAGAAATGGAAGCCAGATCAACATAACAAACGTACTCATTTTGCATTGCCAAATAATTACCTGAACTTCGTCCTACACTCCATCCATGCCGTAACTCGTTGCTTGAGCGTAGGGCAGTCCTCACATATGAACTGAAACTGTGGAACATAAGTAATAATCAATGAATCCATTGTGGACAAAAAATGGGACTCTAGTCCCAGACCAGACCGCAGTAGTTTCAGCTTGGGATGTTGTTACTAATTGAAGTGGATTAATCTATGGTTAATAGAATTAAAATGGAGTGTTTTTTTCCATAAATGCAATAAATATTTGAACAAATAATCGATGATGGAGATTCGGGATAAAAAAGAATATGACTAAATCAGTGCAGAACCAAGGACATAAATTATTGATCTATGAAAGTATCATCAATTAATGATTGTGCTCATTTTGGTTCACTGGAACATGGTAGAAGCTGCAACACATGACTGGAGATAATCCCAGTGTTTATACTTGCCTAGTAACATGGCTAATTTTTGTTCAGTGGGTCATGGTAGAAGCTACAACACATGACTGGAGATAATCCTAGTGTTATATTTGTCTAGTAACATGGCATCTCGGTAGACAATACTTGGTAGGCACCAGATTGTTCTGGTCGGAGACGCCTCAAGAATTGCTTCAGAACCAAAGGATGGTGACACTAATCAATCCATTGTCGATCCTGCTCACCAGCTGTCACCTGATACAGCAGCTTCAAGTTCAGTTACAAATTAGTAAAATTTAAACTGACAAACAAAAAGTAGCTCCACCTCCTGCTTAAAACTCTTACCATTTCTATTACAAATAGTGAAAGTACCTAACCTACAAATAGTAATTGGCATGCATTACCAATCAACCTGGAAATGGTAAATAGCAAAGATGCTTGGATCGTTGTCGGCGTGGTTAACTCTGGCTCCTCCGAATCGTCTCGTCCTCTGCTCTGCGTCTTCAACTTTGGCTATGGCGTCCTCTCCTCTGCGTCTCGAACTCGAACTCCGGCTATGATGTCCTCTCCTTTGCAGCGTCCAGCGTCACAATTGCAGAGCCCGGCTGCTTCAGGATCAACATCACACGATTCAATGGCTCCGTCGACATCGACCCCGACATTTATGTTTGCTCCACCTAGAACTGGAGGCACGAAGCAGCCGGCCACGGTGCACTTCGGTGAGGACGTGGGCTGGACGGGGTTCTTGATGGACTCGAGGGAGCCGAGCCTGTAGTAGGAGTGCAGCACGTGGAATCGCAGCACCGGAAGGGAGGCCGGGGAAGGCGTCGTCGATGGGGACGAAGATGGTGATGCCGGTGCCGCGCTCGTCGGCCTGGAAGTCATCCGCGATGCTGGAGGTCTCGAGCGCCATGTTGAACCCCGCGCGTCGGTGAGGACGTGGATGATGTTGTTCGCGGGGGACCGACGGCCGAACGTAGTGACCTCGAAGCCGCATGGGACGATGAGACGAGCGGACCAGGACCGCGGAGCTGCTGCCATCGCCCGCCGCCACGAGGTTCGATCCTTGTGAGGGGAGCGCGCCGGGTGGTCTGGAACCGATCGGGTATTCGATCATTGTGCTGATTTCCTTCCTCGTTGAGGACGTGGGCCATGGACGACGTTGAGGGTGTCCCCGAGAACCCGCCTGTTTCCTCTCACACCGGGGCGGCCGGCGCCTGCGGCCTTCAGCCTTCAGCTCCCCTGCCGTTCATGCGGCACCTGGACATCACCCAAGAGAAACATGAGTAAAGATCAAGGAGCCGCTTGATTGACGCACGGACCGGCAGGAAACTCGCTCGCATCAGACTCATGATTGGAAACATAGTTAAAAATCTGATCTTAGCCAATTAGACTCATATGAACAATAGATCGAGAGAGAAACCCAACGGCGCGGTGAAAAAGATAGATTCGACGGGCTGTGTGGCTCACCTTTGGCCTTCGGTTGCGGAGCGGCCATGGATGCTTGTTGTTTCGGCTCCGAAACGGAACATAGCGGAGCGGTGACCTTCGATTCCTCCGATCCAGGCGGCATCGCGTGGGCGTTGGAGAGCGAGAGGAGCGGAGGAGCGGTTGGTGATGGCTCCGTACGCCGGCATGCGTGCCTCCTCTGGGATGGTAGTGGTAGGGAGTTTTCATATGGGAGAAATTGACATGCAGGGATTAGCGTGATTGATGGGATTAGCGTGAGCTGGCGCGTGGAATTTTTCTCCGCCGGTGGAGCACGTTCAGTCATTCTAAATTGATAGGTACACATTTGAATCGGAATTAAATTAATCATAACCATTAGATTTTATTCAGTGGGTTTAATCTAACGGTGCTAATCAATCTGGGTACATCTGTTGTGTGGCTTTAAGAAAGAATTAGTTCGATTGTTTAATAGTAGTATAGATATGCAAAAGAAGAAAGATGTGGATAATGATATTGTTAAATTGAATCTATTTCCGTTTTCTCTTAGAGATCGTGCTAAAACTTGGTTTTCTTCTTTGCCTAAAAATAGTATTTATTCTTGGAACAAGTGCAAAGATGCTTTTATCTCTAAGTATTTTCTTCCCGTTAAAATCATCTCCCTTAGAAACGATATCATGAACTTTAAGCAACTAGACCATGAGCATGTTGCACAAGCTTGGGAGAGGATGAAATTAATGATACGTAATTGCCCTACTCATGGTTTGAATCTATGGATGATCATACAATTTTTTTATGCTGGATTGAATTTTGCTTCTAGAAATCTTTTAGATTCAGCCACGGGAGGCACTTTTATGGAAATCACTTTAGGGGAAGCTACCAAACTCCTAGATAATGTTATGGTTAATTATTCTCAATGGCACACCGAAAGATCTACTAGTAAAAAGGTTCATACTATAGAAGAAATTAATGTTTTGAGTGGAAAGATGGATGAACTTATGAAATTGTTTGCTAATAAGAGTGTTTCTTCTAATCCTAATGATATACCTTTGTCTACTTTGATTGAGAATAATAATGAATCTATGGATGTGAATTTTGTTGGTAGGAACAATTTTGGTAACAACGCGTATAGAGGAAACTTTAATCCTAGGCCATTTCATAGTAATTCCTCTAATAATTATGGATTATGGTAATTCCTACACCAATTCTTATGGAAATTATAATAAGATACCCTCTGATTTTGAATCTAGTATTAAAGAATTTATTAGTTCACAAAAGAGTTTCAATGCTTTGATCGAAGAAAAATTGTCTAAGATTGATGAGTTGGCTAGGAACGTGGATAGAATTTCTCTTAATGTTGATTCTTTGAAACTTAGATTTATTACACCTAAGCATGATATCAATGAGTCTCTCAAAGCCATGAGAATTTCCATTGATGAGTGCAAAGAAAGAACCGCTAGGATGCGTGCTAAAAAAATTCTTTATAAAAGCGTGTTCTTCTCGTTTTGATGATAATAAGGATGAAGATCTAAAAGTGATTGATGTGTCTCCTATTAAATCTTTGTTTTGCAATATGAATCTTGATAAGGATGGGACCGGAGATGAGTCAACTTTAGTTATAAGGCGTCCCAATGATTTGGAGTTTTTAGATCTTGATGCAAAAATTGGTAAAAGTGTGATTGGAGAGGTCAAAACTTTACGTAGCAATGAACCCACGATTTTGGATTTCAAGGAATTTAATTATGATAATTGCTCTTTGATAGATTGTATTTCCTTGTTGCAATCCGTGCTAAATTCTCCACATGCTTATAGTCAAAATAAAGCTTTTACCAAACATATCGTTGACGCTTTAATGCAATCTTATGAAGAAAAGCTTGAATTAGAAGTTTCTATCCCTAGAAAACTTCTTGATGAGTGGGAACCTACTATTAAAATTAAAATTAAAGATAATGAATGCTATGCTTTATGTGATTTGGGTGCTAGCGTTTCCACGATTCCAAAAACTTTGTGTGATGTGTTAAGTTTCCGTGAATTTGATGATTGTTCTTTAAATTTGCACCTCGAGGATTCCACTATTAAGAAACCTGTGGGAAGGATTAATTATGTTCTTATTGTTTCAAATAGGAATTATGTGCCCGTAGATTTTATTGTTCTTGACATTGATTGCAATCCTACATGTCCCATTATTTTTGGTAGACCTTTTCTTAGAACGATTGGTGCAATTATTGATATGGAAGAAGGGAATATTAGATTCCAAATTCCGTTAAGGAAAGGAATGAAACACTTTCCTAGAAAGAAAATTAAATTACCTTATGAATCTATTATGAGAGCCACTTATGGATTGCATACCAAAAATGATAATACCTAGATCTATTCTTGCTTTTATGCCTAGCTAGGGGCGTTAAACGATAGCGCTTGTTGGGAGGCAACCCAATTTTATTTTTGTTTATTGCTTTTTGGTTATGTTTAGTAATAAATAATTCATATAGACGCTGTTTAGATGTGGTTTTATACTTTTAATTTGTGTTTGTGCCAAGTAGAACCTTTGGGAAGACTTGGGGGAAGTTTTTGCGATTTTGCTGTAAAAAACAGAAACTTTAGCGCTCACGAGATTTGCTGCCATTTTTTACTGGAGAGTGCGATTAGGTTGATTATTTTTGAAGATGATTAATATACAAATTCCTCACGTACACCAATTTATTTCAGAATTTTTGGTGTTACAGATGTATTCGAAACCTACAGATTACTACAGACTGTTCTGTCTTTGACAGATTCTGTTTTTCGTGTGTTGTTTGCTTATTTTGATGAATCTATGGCTAGTATCGGAGGGTATGAACCATAGAGAAGTTGGAATAAAGTAGGTTTAACACCAATATAGATAAATAATGAGTTCATTACAGTACCTTAAGTGGTGGTTTGTTTTTTTTGTACAAATGGAGCTCATGAGATTTTCTGTTGGGTTTTGTGTTGTGAAGTCTTCAAGTTTTTGGTGAAGATTTGATGGATTATGGAATAAGGAGTGGCAAGATCCTAAGCTTGGGGATGCCCAAGTCACCCCAAGGTAAAATTCAAGTACAACCAAAATCCTAATCTTGGGCATGCCCCGGAAGGCATCCCCTCTTTCGTCTTCGTCCATCGGTAACTTTACTTGAGGCTATATTTTTATTCACCACATGATATGTGTTTTGCTTGGAGCGTCTTGTATGATTTGAGTCTTTGCCTTTTAGTTTACCACAATCATACTTTCTGTACACACCTTTTTGAAGAGACACACATGAATCGGAATTTATCAGAATACTCTATGTGCTTCACTTATATTTTTTGAACTAGATAATTTTGCTCTAGTGCTTCACTTATATCTTTTAGAGCACGGTGGTGGTTTTATTTCATAGAATTATTTATCTCTCATGCTTCACTTATATTATTTTGAGAGTCCTTTAGAACAACATGGTAGTTTGCTTTGGCAATAAAATTGGTCCTAATATGATAGGCATCCAAGATCGGTATAATAAAACTTTCATAAAATGTGCATTGAATACTATGAGAAGTTTGATACTTGATAATTATTTTGAGATATGAAGATGGTGATATTAGAGTTGTGCTAGTTGAGTAGTTGTGAATTTGAGAAATACTTGTGTCGAAGATTGCAAGTCCCGTAGCATGCACGTATGGTAACCGTTGTGTAATAAATTTGAAACACGAGGTGTTCTTTGATTGTCTTCCTTATGAGTGGCGGTTGGGGACAAGCGATGGTCTTTTCCTACTAATCTATCCCCCTAGGAGCATGCGTGTAATGCTTGGTTTTTGATGACTTATAGATTTTTGCAATAAGTATGTGAGTTCTTTATGACTAATGTTGAGTCCATGGATTATACGCACTCTCACCTTTCCATCATTGCTAGCCTCTTCGGTACCGTGCATTGCCCTTTCTTACCTTGAGAGTTGGTGCAAACTTCGCCGGTGTATCCAAACCCCGTGATATGATACGCTCTGTCACACATAAACCTCCTTATATATTCCTCAAAACAGCCACCATACCTACATATTATGGCATTTCCATAGCCATTCCGAGATATATTGCCATGCAACTTTCCACTGTTTCATTTATGACACGCTTCATCATTGTCATATTGCCTTGCATAATCATGTAGTTGACATCGTATTTGTGGCAAAGACACCATGCATAATTTATCATACATGTCACTCTTGATTCATTGCCCTTCCCGGTATACCGCCGGAGGCATTCATATAGAGTCATATTTTGTTCTAGTATCGAGTTGTAATCATTGAGTTGTAAATAAATAGAAGTGTGATGATCATCATTAATAGAGCATTGTCCCAAATTAAAAAAAGAGAAAAAGAAAGGCCAAATAAAAAAAGAAAAGGCCCAAAAAAGGAAAAAAAGAAAAAAAAGAAAAAGGAAATAAAAAGGGACAATGCTACTATCGTTTTCCCACACTTGTGCTTCAAAGTAGCACCATGATCTTTATGATAGAGAGTCTCTTGTTTTGTCACTTTCATATACTAGTGGGAATTTTTCATTATAGAACTTGGCTTTTATATTCCAACAACAGGCTTCCTCGATTGCCCTAGGTCTTTGTGAGCAAGCAAGTTGGATGCACACCCACTTAGTTTCTTTTGTTGAGCTTTCATACATTTATAACTCTAGTGCATCCGTTGCATAGCAATCCCTGCTCCTTGCATTGACATCAATTGATGGGCATCTCCCTAGCCCGTTGATTAGCCGCATCGATGTGAGACTTTCTCCTTTTTGTCTTCTCCACACAACCCCCGTCATTATATTCTATTCCACCCATAGTGCTATATCCATGGCTCACGCTCATGTATTGCGTGAAAATTGAAAAAAGTTTGAGATTACTAAAGTATGAAACAATTGCTTGGCTTGTCATCAGGGTTGTGCATGATGAGAGCATTCTTGTGTGACGAAAATGGAGCATGACCAAACTATATGATTTTATAGGGATGAACTTTCTTTTACCATGTTATTTTGAGAAGACAAGATTTCTTAGTTAGTATGCTTGAAGTATTATTATTTTTATGTCAATATTAAAATTTTGTCTTGAATCTCTCGGATCTGAATATTCATGCCACAATAAATAAAATTACATTGAGAATTATGCTAGGTAGCATTCCACATCAAAAATTCTGTTTTTATCATTTACCTACTCGAGGACGAGCAGGAATTAAGCTTGGGGATGCTTGATACGTCTCCAACGTATCTATAATTTTTTATTGTTCCATGCTATTATATTATCTGTTTTGCATGTTTAATGGGATTTATTATACACTTTTATATTATTTTTGGACTAATCTACTAACCCAAGGCCTGTGCAAATTGCTGTTTTTTTGCCTATTTCAGTGTTTCGCAGAAAAGGAATATCAAATAGAATCTAAATGGAATAAAACCTTCGGGAGAGTTATTTTTGAAATAAACGTGATCCAGGGGACTTGAAGTAGACGTCAAGAAAGGAGCGAGGAGGCCACTAGGCAGGGAGGCGCGCCTGCCCCCCTGGGCGCGCCCCACCCTCGTGGGCCCCTTGCAGCTCCACCGACATACTTCTTCCTCCTATATATATCCATATACCCCAAAAACATCCAGGAGCACCACGAAACCCTATTTCCACCGCCTCAACCTTCTGTACCCAAGATATCCCATCTTGGGGCCTTTTCCGGAGCTCCGCCGGAGGGGGAATCGATCATGGAGGGCTTCTACATCAACACCATAGCCTCTCCGATGATGTGTGAGTAGTTTACCACAGACCTTCGGGTCTATACTTATTAGCTAGATGACTTCTTCTCTCTCTTTGGATCTCAATACAAAGTTCTCCTCGATTCTCTTGTAGATCTCACTACTAGGAAAAGGCTTGCTAGTGGCGCACCTGTTTTGGCTACTAATGGCGCACTACAGGTGCACCACTAGTATCACACCATTAGAATTTTTTACTAATGGTGCACCATAGGTGCGCCATTAGTATCTGGTATACTAATGGCGCACTAGTATATCCCGCGGTGTGCCATTATGCCTCCCAGGGGGCATATTTACCCATGTGCTCTGGCTTACTAATGGCGTACTAGTTGATGATGCGCCACTAGTGTGCTTTTTGCAGTGCGCCACTAAAGTGCTGAGTGGTGCGCCACTAGTATGAATATTAGGGATTATTTTTTTCTTTTCTGATATTTGCACATGTTACAAAACATATTACTGCACAGAATATAGAGAGCACAACATATAAACAACAGATTTGTCGAATGCAATAGAAGATTAGTCTCCGAATACAATTCATCATATTAGTCTCCGAATTTAAAATACCGAACAAAGTTAGAATATTACAAGTCTCGAGACCGCAAGTAGCGAGTTTGTCGAAAGTAATGCTGCATTCGGAGATATTTGAGAGATGTGTCCTCTCTTATCTCCATGCTACTGCTACTGCTATGCCTAAACATGACCTAAATACCCTATTTAAGGTAAAATAGCATAAAACAAAATAGACCCTGACTCTCCATTATGGAGAATGGAGATCATCCTGTCTCCAATTCTTGAGCTTCGCTTCCTTTTGCTTCCAAGATCCTCCTTACGACTGTCCATACATTTTTTTCATCCTTTGATTTGCATGTCTTCACTTCTTTTTGAAATCTGGTATGGACAGTTGAGATTCGTAGGATGACCTGGCAGTATGTTCAAAACATTAAGGCTACCTTTCTGATACATCAAATGAGGCACATAATTCTCTAGGATTATTTGTTGAAAAACATAGTAATAACTTCATAGTTAGCAATGATGTACTAGTTTTAGAAGTATGCAAAAGATGAACGGATGTCGTAATAGTAAAAATTCTTACCAGGGTATCTCCATGGTAGTTACCGTAGTTCAACACATGCACTAGTGGCACGTCTTGACCATAATGTTGAGGAGTTTGATTGTAGATATTGTAATTCTCAATGTCAGTACAAAATCCGACCAGATGATTTTTCTCCTTGTAAGTTAATTCGAAGCCATCAGTGTAGTGGGTTTTGTCTACCATCTCCCGCACATTCTTTGAAGAATGAACATAAGCTGTCAATGGAAATAAGCTGTCAACTATTTTGAAATGAACAATATAAATTAGTTAATAATTAACTATGTTTGAGAAACTCACATAGCGGTAGAACTGGAGGCGTATCAACAAGGACCCAAATGTCCACATTGTCTTGGTCGATGTCAGGATCACCAAGATCCATGGTGACAAGCATACCCTCATCAAAACCATACATCTTGCAAAATGCTTCCCAGTTTTTGCAACCAAAATGGGTTATGCTCCAAGAATTATACAGATTTACTTCAAAATCCACATCGTGATGAGTCCTTAGGTGAATTTTCTTTGTTTTAGAATTTTCATGGTCTTCAAAATCCATCCTCTCCAAGACATAGCGTCTTGCATGGCATGGGATAAGCTATACTCGAATTGTAAAAGAAGAAAATTACACGTTGAAATAGTTGAAGTCATGCTTAATTATGAAAATAACACTTGTCGTCGTTGTGTACCGTTTCAACTTCGAAGGTCTCCTCGAGCTTAATGCTGAAGCGCCGATCATCATCCAGGTGAGGCCTGTCGCACAGACCTCAATCATCGTGGCACCAGCCGCACTCCCCCGGGAGACTTTCGTCGTCCGATGACGACATTTCTACGTTCATAATTCAAAACTACATCATCTCTTGTGTTGGGTCCAATAAGATAATCCACAATGTGGTGAAAACACGCCCTTCGAACTGGTTTGAGCTATTGGTGAATGGAGATGGTCTAAGATTTTCAGTAGTAAGAAGTGAAGTGGTAATTTTGAGAGCAAATGGTTAGGATGAGTGGTTCCTCTTTCCTGTTTAGCTTTACAATAGAATATTGTTAGTCATGCACACTTCTGCATTTTTAGACAGGCCCAGTGGAGTTGGCCTAAAAACATTTGTTTCTTTAAGCCTGCTACATCCATCTCAAGTATTTATGGTCAAGGGTTAGCAGGGCCATCCAAATAGAATATGTGGTATGGGCTTTTTTAGTAGGTCATCCTACCAGATTAGGGTTTATCGATGACGAGCAACTGACATTAGTAATAACTATGGGTTGATATCACACTTCTATATGTATAACACAAGAGGCAGTTGATCCTACTTAATTAAGTACTAAGATACCCCGACCCATGCATTAGTCGCAAGTACCCCATATGTCCTATTTTTAGCAAAGTCATGCTAAAATTCACGGAAATTTTTAGCATGACCTTTGCTGAAAATAGGACATTATGGAGTACCCGAATTTGCCAGAACGGAAGTTACTCAACATTCCGGTAAACTCAAGGGCCTCTCGGGGTACCTGCAAAATCATTATCCCCGCGTAATGAAGTCGCCAATGGGTCATTTCAGAAGATCACAAGTAGCATCATCACAAGTACAACATCATCACAAGTGAAATACCAGGATGATATAATTAGTGCCCACTGATCACTAACAATGGAATTATTTTCCCATCATTCAGCATTCTGATGTCCTAGTATATAGGCATCCACCACAGCAACTTCAAAATGATTCTATGTTTTGGGCATCATGCATCAAAAGGTTTCTTGGTTTGATGATCCTTCTACTTCCAGGTTTGGGCATAAGATACAAGGTACGTAAACCAACTCTAACCAATTTGAATCTGATATCCCAGTGAAATTCAGGTAGCATTCTACAAGTTTCAACTACGAGTAGCGTCCTTGGGGCCAACTCTAATCAATTCAACTACGAGTTGCTGATTTGACAACCTACAAACTGATGACAAATTTATCTGCCATGACCACATCCAGGAACAGTTCTATTATAACACAATATTTCAGGGAAACACACAAAAGAAAACAATTCTTGTAATACATTGTTAACAGGGCATGGATTTTACTCCTACAGTATCAGCATGAGAGATATTTAGTGCATGCACTCATGAGTATGTCTATGGCTTGTGACAATGTGGCAAAGTTGTACAAAAGAACTCAACCCTTTTTAGTTGGTACATAATATGTTCCTACATGATGACCATCTGTCTCAAAACATAAAAAAAAATCATCTCTTTGTTAATGAAAAGCAAAGAACCTTCCAATGAATGTAATTTAATTAATGAGGTTTCACTTGACCAACATGCTCAGTCCTATCTTTACTCCACAATTTGAAATATATTGCTCATTGGACTTATCTTGAAGAGCTAGCCATGATAAATTCAAATATCAAAATGAATTTAAATTTTCACACTATACCAAGTCTGTAGAAGCCATAATAGGATTATTGTGCGTTAATGCACGATTGTGATTACTTTGTACATATATTTTGAATTTTTTGTAAACATATTATGGCACAGAACTTTGTTGTGCTGGTGATCTATGTTGTTGTCAATCAATAAAGGCGGTGAAAAACATGCATTTGTCATGAGAAATCCTGAACTATTGAAACATTCATCAATTCATAACAGATGTCACGAAAACTACAAGTCTACTAGCATTTAAAATCATGGATGCATCCATGTTTTCCTACAAAAATATGAGCTTGTATTTATTTTTTCTGAACTTGAAAATAAGGGGAAGAGGACAGGGTGCGGGGGAGGCGGCGGGGGCGCGGGAGCGGTGGCGGCGTAGTACAGGTTAGCAATGGGGAAGATAGAAAGGGGACTGGGGATTTTAGTGGGGGGGAGGGTTAGCAATGGCGCACCACCTAGCGGTGCGCCATTAGTAATTTTTTATAGCAATGGCGCACCTCCTGGCGGTGCGCCATTAGTAATCTTTTTTTGGATAGCAATGGCGCACCCCTTAGCGGTGCGCCATTAGTAAAGTTTTTAGGATTTTTTATTGCCTAGCGGAGGGCCGGCAGCGGCGTCTTGAACCCTAGGTCTCGCTCGGGGGGAGGGGGAGGGGGTGGGTGGTGCGCTC
>NC_053027.1:466012029-466029481 GCF_003073215.2 Triticum urartu
GAGCAATATCAGATGTCCATGATGGGAGAGTTGAAGTTCTTCCTTGGTCTTCAAATAGCAAGCAACAACATCTTCATATCTCAAGAGAAATACCTCAAAGATTGCCTGAAGAAGTTTGGAATGCAAGATCGCAAAGGTTACACGACGCCAATGCCAGCTAAACACCATCTGGGTCCCGACGACAATGGTAAAGAGTTCGATCAAAAGGTATACCACTCCATGATTGGTTCTTTGCTTTATTTATGTGAATCTAGGCCAGATATCATGCTTAGTGTTTGCATGTGTGCCCAGATTCCAAGCGCACCAAAGGAATCGCATCACTTAGCTGTGAAGCGAATTCTTCGATATTTGGCTTACACCCCAACTGTAGGATTATGGTATCCAAAGGGCTCAGAGTTTGATCTCGTTGGATTCTCAGATGCTGATTATGCTGGTTACAAGGTCGATCGCAAGTCTACATCAGGCACATGTCACTTTCTGGAACGCTCATTTGTATGTTGGTCTTCAAAGAAGCAGAACTGTGTATCTCTCTCCACTGTTGAATCTAAATACATTTCTGCTGGATCTTGCTGCGCTCAGCTTCTATGGATGAAGCAAACACTCAAAGACTATGACATTCATCTGAAGCAAGTGCCACTCTACTGCGACAACGAAAGCGCCATCAAGATTGCTAACAACCTAGTTCAACACTCGAAGACAAAGCACATTGAAATTCGTCATCACTTTCTCAGAGATCATGTCATGAAGGAAGATATTGATATCATACACATCAACACTGAAGAGCAACTAGCAGATATCTTCACAAAGCCCTTGGATGAGAAAAGGTTTTGCAAGTTATGGTGTGAGCTAAATATCTTGGAATCCTCAAATGTCCTGTGATCAGGCACACATCCTAACACTTATGCATGTTGATGACTTAGATGTGCAACACACGAAGTAAAGTATATCTTCAAACAGTGAAGACTTACATTCTGAGTGTGAATACATCAACGTGGAATTTGACTTCAGAGCGCCACGATAATTGTGCGCCGTGTCTGGGTCTAATACTTCCTATACGGTGGGTAACACCACCACCAAATTCTTCCCTTAGAAGTGTTTTTCTAATGGCGTTACATTTGCAAAGTCTTCGCATTTTGTTTGTCTTCAATGTTAACATGGCCTCATGTTTATCTTCAATGTACTGATTTGGTTTCTGTCCTCTACAACATTCACTTATAGCTATGTCTTCACGTTGAATTTTTTTACTAAGTGAATGTGATCGGACCCTAACCTTTCTATGCTCCCGTCTAAAGTCTATCTATCCAAATCATATGACACAGAGACAAACATTAAATCCGTTTTAAATGCTCAATCCTTTTGCCTGAAACCCGAAGAAGCGGGAACGACCACCCGACAATCCAGGCGTGCGTGGGAACGTGGAACAACCTCCAATGTGTTGCATGATTGCCACGTGTCCTTCAGATGTGAACCGCCAGGGGCACCTGCGTAATAACACTATGCCGTCCCTGTCTCTATAAATACATGCCTCACCCCAGTCATTATCTCTTCTTCCACTCTCGCACAAATCCTAGCGCCACCGCTAGCCCTCGACGACGCCGGCGACGAAGCGCTTAGCTGCCGCAACCTCACCGACGCCGGCGTCATGCCGGTCGCGGACATCGTCTTCTCCGCCGTCGCCGTAGGTGTCCTCCGTCGCCAAGTTAGGGCATGGAAGATCGAACTGCTCGGCCTCCTCTCCCGCTCCATCTAGCAGTTCCTCATGTGGTAAATAAAACCTCTTTTTACAGTCCTTTTGATCCGATAGATTCATCCTTTTCAACCACAAGTGGTTTCTGTTCCCACAAGTTGGATCTATCTCATTCTGCATCTCATAGCATGCCTAGTATGTTCACTTATGCTTCACAAAGTAGTTAGATTCCTCACTTGTACTTATTCGTGTACTCGTACAAATCTGGAACCAACTCTCTACATATGAGTGAATGTCTTCGCACTATGAGGTCAATGTCTTCTAAACTGATTTATCTTCAAAATCTTTTGAGAATGCATATGACCTCTTCCCTTTCCCTCGCACCTTTAATGCTGTCACAGGTACATGTCCGTGGGAGAATCCCTTGGTTCTCATAGTCTGCATTCATTTGCAGAGTTCTTACAGCATCATATAAATTCTCCTGAAGCCAGTTCTTGTCTGACCAGTAGACGGAAGACTTTGATAGTGTTGAAGCCTTTCAGTCTAAACTTCATGGCATCAGAAAAATCAGTCAGGAAGGGCGGCAGACAGCGCCGTGGAAACGCTGCTAAGGACCTGCCACCGGATCTCTATGAGCTATACAAGTCAGATCTAGAAGAGACCTATGGAGAACACATGAACCGAATCCAATGGATTCGAAGACATTGGGCAGAGGAATGGTTCAAGTACAGATTCGTCACCGACGAATATGCTGAGAAGAGTGCCATCAAGGGCCCCTGGGGAGATATAATATACAAAGGTCTTCAGCCCAAGTCGAAGTCCGAAGCTATTGCTCAGGGCTTCTACCCCTGCATGATTCGTGGACCTCAGCCTGCTAATGCCGACCCATCCTCTCTGTTATGGTGTCGTGAAGATAATCTCTTCAAGCGCAACTTTCAGTTTGCAAAGAACTCAACCAAGGAAAACAAGAAGTCCTTGTGATTAGACTTCGACCCAGGCCCCTCTGCGCCACGTGCCGACAGCACACGAGAAGCTGAACCCAATCTTTTTGGGCCCTTCTACAACTTAGAAGGTCTCATCACTCACATAATGGTTCAAGGGGCAGACGTGGATCAACCTGCAGACGATGCTGATTCTGACGAAGCGCCTGCACCACCGAAGCCTGTGAAGCAAATGAAACCCAAGGCTTCAAAGCCCTCTTCAGTACCAAAGGCTTCAAAGCCCTCATCTGCACCAAAGGTCTCACGGGCGAAGCCTCTAGCCACTATGCCTCCTGAAGCCAGTGTGCAGTCTAAAGATCTCTCACGCATCTCCAAGTCTGCCAAGTTGAAAAAGCCCATGCAACCCACTGGTCAAGCACTGACCCCTGATGTTGTTTTGAGAAACGAGTATGACGCCATTGATCTGTCCAGCGACGACGATCTTGGTGATGACGCTCTTAAGCAGTTGATCAAGAGCAAGCAAGAGGCGGAAATCTTCAATGATCTTCCTCTCTTTGATGTGGAAATCTTAAACAAGTTTATTGATGAGTGGTTTAACAGCCCAGATGTCAGCTTTGATGATCTTCAGCTTCCCATTGGCCTCACCGTCGCCTTCCACGGATCCATTGCTCCTGAGCTGGCTCTAGCTCAGAAAATTGTTGAGCTGAAGCATAAGATCGATTATGAAAAGGATCAGTTCAAGAAGCACATGGCCAAGCTCAATGTTGAAGACATTCAAAACTTCAAGGTCATGATGCATGAGCTCAAGGAAGCATTCCACAAGAAACGAGAAGAAGCAAAAGGTTCTCGTGAGCGCATGAAGAATCTTGCTGCCAAATGTGTTCAAGGCTACAATGAAGCTGAAAAGCGCAAGGCTTGGGGCGACCAGGCATCGACCCCAGAATGGCTGCCAAGAAGAAGAAGAAGCCAGCTGTGGCAGAACCAGAAGCATCAAGGCAGGAAGAACCTCGCATTGTCTTCCCAGCCAGTATGACAGGCTCGAAGCCTAAGGTCCCCACAGTGGCTTCAGATTCAAGAAAACAAGGGCAGCTGAAGCCGAAGCAGAAAACGCAAGACCAAGGCCACCACTGATGATGCTCCCCCAACCAAGAAAAGGAAAACAAAGAAGAGAGACCGGGCTGCTCCCACAGAGCCCCTTTTCGTCGAGCCAATTTCTGTTGCTCGTCCTGCGTCTAAACATCGAGAGAGCCAGTTGATAGTGCATGAGCCTGCTTCCACAGAGGCTCCTGAAGCTGAAGACAATCCATCTGTTGACCCCACCGCAGATGAAGACATTGGTCCTCATGACAATGTTGAAGATGATGAAGTCCTTCCTCAGATCGAGCACAATTTGGTATCATCGCCTGTGCTCATGCACAGCGAGCTCATCAGCATTGGTCGTCCTCTGACGCCAACTGCTCAGGATGCATCATGGGCTGATCACCCACAACAACAAGACACCCCAAGTTCTCCCCAACCACAAGTCACCTCACCAGTGCAAGATGACAATGACTTTGAGGCCCAGCCAACTCCATCTCCACAGGCGTCGCCAGCGTTACGCAGGCTTTGCAAAGGACCAAGGCCCCAAGTCACTCTTCCGAGCGTTCCAGAAGGAGAAGTGCCCCACCAATCTGTTGCACGTCAAGTGTTTCCAGAAGCCACTCCAACTATGAACGCCTCTGAGTCTGAAGCCAAAACGGCTGAAGATATTCTGGCTGCATCAGCTGTTGAAGAAGAAGCACCACGTGATGAAGAAATAGTTGCTACGCCACTAACCATTCCTGAAGCTGTTCTCGAGGAGAACGTGTCTGACCCTCCAGCTCCTGAAGTGGAGGTTACCAATACTGAGGCGACCACCAACATCAACACTGAAGCCAATGACGTTGTCATGGTTGAAGCTAATGTGGCGCCTGAAGCTAACGTCACCACCACCAACAACACTGCTGACGACACTGATGTCGTCATGCCCGAAGCCAATAATGAAGCACCTGAAGCCAATGTGGCCCCTGAAGCCAATGCTGCACCAGACGTAATTCATTCCTCCTGAAGCTATTGTGCCACTTGCAGCCCATGTCAACGAAAATGGCAATGCTCCTGTACCCCCTCCAAGACCTCATACTGTTGAGCTGGCATTTGATCGTGGTCAGCCTGTTATGGTCCGATGGCCCATTCTGGTTCCTCCACTTGCTGCGGGTCCACAATTTGACTATCATGTCGAGCACAGGCCTCAAATCCAGAAGCCCAAGCCAAGACTTCCAAGATTCCCATGCACTGCAACCTCACCTAGGGTCTTCAATGTGAATGGCTTCGTGGCACATAACACCTTCTTCAACAGCGCCAAGAACCCTTACTCCAAACCTCGCATTTATCGGATCGGTTCTGGAGCTATCAGTAGCGTAGCTACTATTCATGCGTCTTATACAATCAAGGGCGCATATTTCCACATATGCCATCTCGACACTGAAGCTATAGCTGGCTTGCCCTGTCTAGAAGAAGCGTTGGATTGCTTCAGAGACGCCGAACTCCTGCAATTTGTCACAACAAGGAACACTGGAATGAAGAACTTCTATTACAGTTTTATGCAACTCTTCACATTCGAGGATACAACAGGGATCCAAAGACTTGGGTACTTGAGTGGATGACAGGCAATATCCATCATGAAGCCAAAGCTCTTGATATCATTGAGCTCACAACCCTGCCCACTCCTGGTGAATACTATGAACCAGGTTGTCAACAACACCAGAATGCTTTGGAGAGCATTTTTCAGAAGCCAGAACCCAACATGAGCAAATGTTGAGCATGATGAAGCCTTTGCCTCACGACGCTGACTACCCATCTGAATTCTTTGCTGAAGACCTAGAGTATCTTCCTCGCACCATTTACCATATCATCAAAAAAACTCTATGGCCTATCAAAGGACATTCATCTGCAGCGAAGCTTGAAGGAGCAATGAAGACTTTGGTTTTCTATATCTTCAATGGCATCAGCTTCAATGCTCAAGACTTCTTCATCAGGCAGTTGGCTGCATCTGGCTCCGACATTTTTGGTTTGAAGTTCTATGCTCCATGGGTAATGCGTCTTATCAAGCTTCACTCTGCCTTCAACTATCAGCCGTCTGCGCGCAATCATCTTGTATTCTTGCCAGAGGTTGATCTGTCTGTTGAAGCTATTTACCCAGAGCCTGCTAAGGATCCGATTTATCTTCACAATGCTGATCATCAAAGCTTCACCCATCCCATTGAAGGAATTCAGGCAGTCTCTCATGTTTATCCCTTGGCTGGTAACACACGTGCCCCTCGCGCTCAAACTGACGCCACTATAAGCACCATTGCCCAAAGGCCTCAGAAGCGATCTCGTGTTCTCAATGACCGAGAGCTTCTCGTCGCGCTACATCAGAAACAGGATAAGCATCATAACTGGCTTAAGCATCAGATGCAAAGCCTCTTGGTGGACGTCAATCGCATTCACAATCTTGCCACCAAGAATGCCTTTGTTACACATGAAACCTGTCGGGGGTCTTGGAAGAGTTTGACATTGCTTAGTGCTGAAGCTGATCTGCAAGACGATGGTTTCACAGAAAGATTCAAGTTTGACTCAACTCCTCCAAGGAATGCTCACTTGCGTCGGACTCCCTCATTTGAAGACTCTGACTATTCGTCCTCAGCTGCGACGGTGAATGCCAGAGTCATCGATGACCAAGATGATGCCACTTCACCTCCTCCAACTTCAGCGTGTGTCGACACTGCCCCGAGTTCTTCTACCCCACCGAACCTCAACGACGACCCTGCTGCTTCGCCTGCACCTCATGGGAACGAGTAGGTGCTCTATGTCTTCAAACCTTTTTGGTCCTTACTAACAAAAGGGGGAGACGCATATGAGTTGATAGTCTTCAAGCGGGTCCATATGGGTGGTTGCTTTACTTTTTGCTACTTTTGCCAAGTGCTTACAACTCTCGTTTTTTGATACACTTGGTTCTTTGAGTTGTAACACTTAAACTCGACAGTCGTCTGCTACTTATTTGCTATTCTGTGATGCTACGATAACTTCCGCACTTAGGTAATTTTGTAGACATCCATTTTTCATTATGCATGTCATTATCTTCGTAATATCACATCATGCATGATGAATTGTCATCATAAGTTGAAGAGGATCTCCACAAGTACAACCTGCCATGTGCATTTGCATTCCAAAAGCAAATTACTTATATGCACATCTTCAGGGGGAGCCTTTGCCACTTATCAAGACAATACCCTATCCTTTACAATTTCACATATTTTATTCCCGGTTGAAAACTTCAACCAGTTTGTCATCAATCACCAAAAAAGGGGAGATTGTAAGTTCATCTAGTGCCACCCCTAGTTAGTTTTGGAGTATTGACGACAAACCTGGTTGAGAGACTAATGTGTTTGTGAGAATTGCAGGATAACACAGGTAGAAGTCCCTCATTGATTCGGTTTTCCTACCAGAGATGACCCCTAAAAATGTATGAAGACATTGAAGTCAAAGGTGGTATGTGAAGACATTCACATTGAAGACTGTGACAAGAGAAGACATCGCGTGAAGACTATGGAGCGCGAAGACTTAGTTGTTTCGTCGTTCTTTTTCTTCTTTGTTGAGTCATAGGAACCACCGTACTGTTAAGTGGGGTCCAAGTGAACCAGTCAGAATGACTGAAGTGATGCTTAACCAAAATCCTATGTCTTCGAGCGAAGACAATGAGAGCAAATCTTATCCAGAGCTGGATAAGTCAGCTTTGCTTGTAGCTCAAGTAAAGTTGCCGTGTGTGTTTGAAATCTGATCGTTGGAACACGTGTCAGTTCCTTAGTGACCCAGGGTCATTTCGGACAAATCAGGTCAGGTTGCCTAGTGGCTATAAATAGCCCACCCCCTACACCATAAATTGGTTGGCTGCTCAGAGTTAGGATACGGTTTTTTTGTTTGAGAGCAACCCACCTCGAAGCCTTTGAGAGGGAAATCCTTGCGAGGACAAAGCCCTAAACACCCATAGCCAAATAGTGTTAGGCATCACTTAAGTCTTCTTGTCGGTGTGATCTGAAGACTTACTACACTTGAGGACTGTGAATCCTCCAGCCGGTTAGGCGTCGCGTTCTGAGCATCCAAGAGTCATTGTGGATCGCCGGTGAATGAAGTCTGTGAAGGTTTGGAAGTCTACCTTGAAGACTTACCAGAGTAATTGGGCGAGGACTGGGTGTCCTTAGCTCAAGGGGAATAAGGTGAAGACGCGGTCTTCTGAGTTGAATCTCAGCCTCCCTAACCAGACGTACAGTTGTCACAGCAACTGGAACTGGTCCAACAAATCATTGTCTTCAACGAGCCACTGGTTCTATCCTTCCCATCTCTTTATTTGCAGATTGGTCCTTGTGAAGTCATTGCCTGTTTGCATTATCTATTTGTCTTCACTGTGTGACTGCTTGTTCTGATTGGCTTCATACTATCTTCCATCTTGATCTATGAAAGTGCGTTATTCGACTAGAGGGGGGGTGAATAGGCGATTTTTATGAAAGTCTTCAAAACGTGAAAGTTATGAAGACAAACAGTGAAGATTATGCCTATTACTAAGCAGCGGAAGTTAGATTACACTAGTCCAGTCATAGTCATGTATTCAATAGAGTGAAAGCACAGTGACAAACAGCTTCAGTGTAATAAGGATCAAGTAGGAAGAAGTTATGAAGCCAAACAGATCACGCATTCACGTTGTGAAGACAAATGATAAAGCAAGCATGCAATGACTTCACAATGAGTAATAACAAGAGAAGGAAGTGACGATAAAACCAGTGACTCATTGATGACAATGATATGTTGGACCAGTTCCAGTTGCTGTGACAACTGTACGTCTGGTTGGAGCGGCTAGGTATTTAAACCTTAGGACACACAGTCCCGGACACCCAGTCAAGGACACTTAGTCCAAGACACCCAGTCCTCACCGTATTCTCCTTGAACTAAGGTCACACAGACCTCGTCCAATCACTCGTGGTAAGTCTTCAGGCGACTCCAAACCTTCACAGACTTCGTTCACTGGCAATCCACAATTTCTCTTGGATGCTCAGAACGCGACGCCTAACCGTCTGGAGGATGCACAGTCCTCAAGTGTAATAAGTCTTCAGATCACAGACAAGAAGACTTAAGTGATGCCCAATTTACTCTGGCTCTGGGTGGTTAGGGCTTTATCCTCGCTAGAATTTCTCTCTCAAAGGCTTCGAGGTGGGTTGCTCTCAAACGACAAAAGCCGTGACCTGAATCTGAGCAGCCAACCGTTTATGGTTGTAGGGGGTGGGCTATTTATAGCCACTTGGCAACCCGACCTGATTTGTCCGAAATGACCCTGGGTCACTAAGGAACTGACACGTGTACCAACGGTCAGATTTCAAACACACGGCAACTTTACTTGGGCTACAAGTAAAGCTGACTTGTCCGACTCTGGACAAGATTTGCTCTCAAAGTCTTCGCTCGAAGACATAGGATTTGAATTAGGCATCACTTCAGTCATTCTGACTGGTTCTCTTTGGACCCCACTTAACAGTACGGTGGTTCCTATGACACAACATAATGAAATAAAACTACGAAGGATCTAAGTCTTCGAGTTCCATAAGCTTCATAGGGAGTCTTCTCATGTCATTGTCTTCAATATGAATATCTTCATAAACCACCATTGTCTTCAATGTCTTCGTACATTTTTAGGGGTCATCTCTGGTAGTGAAACCGAATCAATGAGGGACTTCTACCTGTGTTTTCCTGCAATTCTCACAAACACATTAGTCCCTCAACTAGGTTTGTCGTCAATACTCCAAAACCAACTAGGGGTGGCACTAGATGCACTTACAATCTCCCCCTTTTTGGTGATTGATGACAAACTAGTTGAAGTTTTCAACGGGGAACATAATTTGTGAAATTGTAAAGGAATTGTCTTCATAAGTTGCAAGGGCTCCCCCTGAAGATGTGCATATAAGTAATTTGCTTCTTGAATGCAAATGCACATGGCAGGTTGTATTTGTGGAGATCCACTTCAACTTATGATGACAATCCACTATGCATGTGAAAGTATATGAAGATAATGACATGCATAATGGAAAATGGACGTCTGCAGAATGAGATGAGTGCGGAATTTATCGTCACCCATGCAGAATTTATCTTCTTAGAACGGAGTGACAAACAGGTAGCAGACGACCATCAAGGCTAAGTGTTACAACTCAATGAAGCAAATGTAGCAAAAATGGGAGTTGTAAGAACGAAGCAAAATGTAGCAAAATATAAAGGCACCCGCCCATAGTGACCCGCTTGAAAACTATAAACATCATATGCTTCTCCCCCTTTTGTCAGTGATGACCAAAAAGGTTTGAAGACATAGAGTTTTCTACGCGTTCCCAGGCGCAGCAGGGTCGGTGGAGTGTGGTGGCGGTGCAGACGAGCTTGGTGCAGATTCGACGCGCGTTGAAGCAGGTGGAGATGATGTCGCGTCGTCTTCTTCTTCAATAATCCGGGCAGACACGGTGGCGCAGAAGAAGAGAACTCTGACTCTTCAAGTGATGGTGTGCTTCGCATCACAGCTCTCCTAGGAGGTGTGGTGTCAAATTTGAAGTGCTCTGTGAAGCCATCCTCTTGCAGTTCAGCTTCAGTGCACATCATGGTGAGGCCTTTCCAAGTGCGGCGACAGGTCTCATGTGTGACAAATGCATTCTTGGTTGCCAGATTTCTGATGCGATTGACGTCTTGCATGATGCTTCTCATCTGCCTCTTGAGCGAGTCGTGATGCCTGTCTTGCTTTTGGTGAAGAGCCACAAGAAGCTCTCGGTCATTGAGTGCACGAGCGCGCTTCTTGGGTCTCTTTGCAGCTGTGCTGTTAGTGGCTTCAGTTGATGCAGGGGCACGTGTGGTGCCAGCCATTGGATACACTCGGGAGAGAGCTTCAACACCTTCAATATTTTGTGAAGCTCTGGTGTTCTGCATTCTGAAGACTTAATGGTTGCTTGGCAGGCTCTGGATATATTGCTTCAGCAGATGTGTCTACATCTGGCAAAAATATCCTATGATTGCGGGCTGAGGGTTGATAGGAGATTGCAGAGTGAAGCTTGATCAGCCTCATAACCCAAGGAGCATAGAACTTCAATCCAAACAATTCTGAGGCAGACGCTGCAAGTTGACGGATGAAGAGATCCTGCGTTGAAGCATTTGCCATGAAAGAATGCAGAAGATGAGAGTCTTCATTGCACCTTCAATCGTTGCATATCGAGAGTGTCCCTTTACGGGCCAGAGAGTCCGCCTTATGATGTGATATATTGTTCTGGGCAGGTACTCTAAGTCTTCAACGAAGAACCTAGTTGGATAGGGTGCATTAGGAGGCAATGGCTTCATCATTGAGAGCATCTGACTCATATCTGGCTCAGGACGCTGAAATATGATCTCAATTGCTTTAGCATGGAGTTGGCAGCCTTCTTCAAAGAATTCGCCAGGAGTGGGAAGGCCGGTAAGCTCAATTATGTCGAAAGCATTGGCTTCATGATGGACATTGCCGGTCATCCATTCCAGGACCCATGTCTTCGGATCTCTGTTATAGCCTTTGATATGCAGGGTGGCATAGAACTGGAGCAGAAGCTCTTCGTTCCAGTGCTCTTCATCAGTGATAAACGACAGCAGACCCACTTGCTTGAAGCAATCCAATGCTTCTTCCAGACCAGGCAGACCAGCAACAGTTTCAACCTCAAGGCGCTTGTGAGAAAAGATGCGGCCTTGGTTGTATAGGATGCATGAATAATAGCTGCGCTGTTGATGGCTCCAGAACCTATCTGATACAATCCGTTCCCTTGAATAAGGGTTCTTGGAGCTGTCGAAAAACGTGTTGTCTGTCCTGAAGCCGTTGATGTTGAAGGAGCCAGGAGCTGATGCAGAACCTGGGAACCTTGGCAGTCGTGGGATCGGCTTCTGGACCTGGGGCTTGTGCGCAATATGATAGTTGAATTGGGGGCCCGCAGCAGACTCAGGCACAGAAGGTTCAGGAGCAGTAGCTTCAGTGTCTTCTGAAGCTGTTGTTGGGGAGGGCTCCACATTTGCTTCGGCGTTGTTTGGGGTATCCTCAACATTTGCCGCCTCACACTAGTGGGAGGCAGAACTCAGGCACGTTCTCCTGGAGAACTGCTTCTTGTTGGTGCGGGGGAGTTGGAGCTTGTGGTATTTCTGCATGCTCTTCGGCTGATGCAGCCGGAATGTCGTCAGCAGCCTGAGCCCTTGGCCCTTTGCGAAGCCTACGGAATGTAGGCGACGCCTGGTGGAGTTGCAGTGGGTGGCTCATTATCTTCCTCCTGTGGGCGATCTGCCCACGATGCATCTTGTGTGATTGGCGTCAATGGACGACCAATGCTGATCAGTTCGCTTGTCTCAAGCTGAGGAAGGGCTGCATCACCTTGCACATTGTCTTGGAGACCAATGTCTTCAGCAGCGTTGTGGTTCGTCTGCTGGAATGTCTTCAGCGTGCGGAGCCTGTGAAGAGGTCATGCACAGTCAACTGACGATCTGCGTCAGGATAGCGGACGGAGAGGGGTTCAACTATCAAGGGCTCTGTGGGAGCAGCCCGAGATTTCTTGGTCTTGCGCTTCTTGATGGTGGGGGTTCAGAAGGAGAGGCTTCAGAGTGTTTCCTCTTCTTAGCTTCAGCCTCTGCAGTCCGTGTCTTCTTGAGCTGTGAGGCGGTTGATCGACTCTTTGGCTTCGAGCCAGTCGTTGCAGTGGGGAAGACAATCGGAGCAGTTTCTGACCTTGGCGCCTCTGGTTCAGGCACAGCAGGCTTCTTTTTCTTCTTCGCGGCCACCCTGGGGTCAATGCCGGGACGCCCAAGTGCCTTGCGCTTCTCGGCCTCATTGTAGGCCTGCACGCAGCGATCAGCCAGAGTCTTCATGCGCTCTCGCGAGCCTTGAGCTTCGGCACGCGTCTTCAGAAAGTTCTCTTTCAGCTCGTGCAACATGATCTTGAAGTTTTTCACTTCTTGCACGCTGAGCTTGGCCACGTGCTTCTTGAACTGAGCCTTTTCATAATCAATTTTCTGCTTCAGTTCACAATGCGTTGGGCTATTGCAAGTTCTGAAGCAATAGCGCCTTGAAAGGCAACGCTGAGGCCTATGGGCAGCTGCAGATCGTCGAAGCTGATGTCGTGAGGCAAACCATTCATCGATGGAAGTTGTGGATCATGGCGACATCAAACAGAGGCAGATTGTTGAAGATTTCAGCCTCCTCCTTGCTCTTGATGAGCTGCTCAAGAGCGTCATCTCCAAGATCTTGATCGCTTGATAGATCAATGGTTTCGCAGCGCAGAACGGCAGCAGCTGTGAGCTCTTTGCCTGTGTGTGGCTGAGGCTTCTTGGCTTCTTGGGGCTTGGAGACTCGTGATAAGTCTTCAGACTGCACACTGGCTTCAGGAGGTGCAGTTGCCAATGGCTTCGCTCTTGAGATTTTGGGAGAAGCGGCTGGCTTTGAAGCTTTTGGCTTCTTCTGCTTTGGCTTCGGCGCAGCAGGGGCGTCATCAGACTCAGTATCTGCTGGAGGGTCATTCACAGCAGTCCCTTGGACTAGGATGTGGGTGATGAGGCCTGCAAGATTGGCATACGGCCGATGAATATTGGGATCGGCGTCGCGTGTGCCATCTGCCCTTGGTTCAGAGGGACCAGGTTGAAGTCTAATCCCAGCTTCTTCTTTGTTTGCTTTGCAGAGTTCTGAGCAAATTGGAAGTTGCGCTTGAACAGATTGTCATCGCGACACCAGAGAAGTGATGACGGATGTGCTTCAGCTGGCTGTGGTCCTCTCACCATGCATGGATAGAAGCCTTGAGCAATGGCTTCGTCTCTGGACCTGGGTACGAGATTTTTGTATAATACGTCTCCCCACGGTCTCTTGATGGCGCACTTTTCGGCATACTCCTGAGTGACGAAGCGGTATTGAAACCATTGCTCTGCCCAATATCTTCGAATCCATTGGATTCGTGTCTTGCGCTGACCATAGCTTTCTTCAGGATCAGTTTTGTACATCTCTGCCAATTCATCAGGCAGATCTTTGGACGTTCCACCACGTCTCTGTTTGCCTCCCTTCCTTGCTGCTGTTTTTGAAGCCATGAATCTTAACTTGGAAGGCTTCAAGATGTTCAAAGGCTTCAAAGGCTTCCTTTTGCTTGACCAACAAGAACTGGCTTCAGGAGAGTTGATGTGATGCTGCAAGTACTCTGCAAATGAATGCAGACTATGAGAACCAAAGGATTCTCCCACGGACATGTACCTGTGACAGCATTAAGGTGCGAGGGAAGGGGAAGAGGTCATATGCATTCTCAGAAGATTTTGAAGATAAATCGGTTTAGAAGACATTGACCTCATTCGTGCGAAGACATTCACTTATAGATAAGAAGTTGGTTCCAGATTTGTACGAACCCATAGATCAGTACAAGTGAGGAATCTAACTGCTTTATGAAGCACAAGTGAATATACTAGGCATGTTATGAGATGCAACAAGAGATCTAACTGGTGTGAAGAGAAACTTCTTATGGTAGAAAGTGACAGAAACCAAGAGATCAAAAGAGGCTGTAAAAATAAGTTTTATTTACCACACTCGAACTGCTAGACGGAATGGGAGTTGAGGCCGAGCAGTTCGATCCTCCGTGCCCTAACATGGCGACGGAAGACACCTACGGTGACGGCAGAGAGAGCGATGTCCGCTGTCGGCGTGAAAACGGCGCCGGAGAGGTTGCGGCAGTGAAGCGCTTCGTCGCCGGCGTCGTTGAGAGCTAGCGGTGGCGCTAGGGTTCGTGCGAGGGTGGAAGAAGAGATAATGACCGCGGTAAGTGTGAATTTATAGACTCAGAGGCGGCACTGTGCCTATTACGCAGTGCCCCTGGCGGTCGCATTTGGCACGCGGTGGCCAGTTAGAGGAAGATTGGGGTTGTTCCACGTCCCACGCCACGCCTAAATTGTCGGCGGTCGTTCCTGCTTCTCCGGATCTTATGTGGAGGAATGAGCATTAAAAACGGAACTTTTATGGTTTGTTCTCATGTCTTCGGTGGACAAGACACAGTGAAGACCATTGACAGTTTCACAGAATGCATATGACTTGGAGAGATAGAGTTTGAGATAGAAAGCATAGAGAGGTTAGGGTCCGATCACATTCACTTAGTTCAAAAGATTCAACCAAGAAGACATAGCTATAAGTGAATGTTGTAGAGGACAGAACATCAGTACATATATATATATGTATATATATATATCTATATAATCAACACAGTGAAGATAATTATGAAGACATATTGAGATTGAAGCCAAATCAAATGTGAAGACATTGCGAGGTAACGCCATGAGTGAAACACTTCAAAATAGAACATTTGGTGGTGGCGTTACCCACCGTATAGGAAGTATTAGACCCAGACACGGCGCACAATTATCATGGCGCTCCGAAGTCAAATTCCTCATTAATGTATTCACACTTAGAATGTATGTCTTCATTGATTGAAGATATACTTTACTTTGTGTGTTGCACATCTAAGTCATCAATAGGCATAAGTGTTAGGATGTGTGCCTGATCACAGAACATTTGAGGATTCCAAGATATTTAGCTCACACCCTAACTTGCAAAATCTCTTTTCATCCAAGGGCTTGGTGAAAATATCTGCCAATTGCTCTTCAGTGTTGACGTGTATGATATCAATGTCTTCCTTCACAACATGATCTCTGAGAAAGTGATGACGAATTTCAATGTGCTTTATCTTCGAGTGCTGAACTGGGTTGTTGGCAATCTTGATGGCGCTTTCGTTGTCGCAGTAAAGTGGCACTTGCTTCAGATGAATGCCATAATCCTTGAGTGTTTGCTTCATCCACAGAAGCTGAGCGCAGCAAGATCCAGCAGCAATGTATTCAGATTCAGCAGTGGAGAGAGATACACAGTTCTGCTTCTTTGAAGACCAACATACAAGTGATCGTCCCAGAAAATGACATGTGCCTGATGTAGATTTGCGATCAACTTTGTCACCAGCATAATCAGCATCCGAAAATCCAACCAAATCAAACTCTGGGCCCTTTGGATACCATAATCCTAGAGTTGGGGTGTGAGCCAAATATCGAAGAATTCGCTTCACAGCTAAGTGATGCGACTCCTTTGGTGCCGCTTGAAATCGAGCACACATGCAAACACTAAGCATGATATCTGGCCTAGATGCACATAAATAAAGCAGAGACCCAATCATGGAGTGGTATACCTTTTGATCGAACTCTTTACCATTGTCATCAGGACCTAGATGATGTTTGGCCGGCATTGGTGTTGTGAAGCCTTTGCAGTCTTGCATACCGAACTTCTTCAGGCACTCTTTAAGATATTTCTCTTGAGATATGAAGATGCCGTTGCGTTGTTGCCGTATTTGAAGACCGAGGAAGAACTTCAGCTCCCCCATCATGGACATCTATATTGCTCTTGCATCATATAGCCAAACTCTTCACTATACTTCTGATTGGTGCAGCCGAAGATAATGTCATCCACATATATTTGGCACACAAACAGTTCACCATCGTATGTCTTCGTGAAAAGAGTGGGATCCAGGGAACCAGGTATGAAGCCTTTGCTCTTCAGAAAGTACTTGAGTGTATCATACCAGGCCCTAGGGGCTTGTTTGAGGCCATACAGTGCCTTGTTGAGCTTGTATACCATATCAGGATGTTTTGGATTTTCAAAGCCAGGTGGTTGTGCAACATACACTTCTCTTCAATCTTGCCATTGAGAAAAGCACTCTTCACATCCATTTGATATAGAAGTATGTTATGATGATTTGCATAGGCCAGCAGTATGCGTATGGCTTCAAGTCCTAGCCACAGGAGCAAATGTTTCATCGAAGTCAATGCCTTCCACTTGAGTATATCCTTGAGCAACGAGACGAGCTTTGTTTCTGACAACTTGACCATGCTCATCTTGCTTGTTGCGGTATATCCATTTGGTGCCTATTATATTGTGCTTCCGTGGATCAGGACGCTTAACCAGTTCCCATACATTATTCAGCTCAAACTGTTGAAGCTCTTCTGCATAGCTTGAATCCATTCAGGTTCCATGAAGGCTTCTTCAACTTTCTTGGGTTCTGATATTGAGACGAATGCAATGCCCACAGAAATTTGCTAGCTGAGTTGCCCTTGAACGAGTGAGTGGACCAGGTGCATTGATGCTGTCAAGTATTCTGTCAATCTGTACTTCATTTGCAACACGAGGATGTACAGGGCGAAGACTTTGCTCTTGCTGATCTGTTGTCATTTGGAGGTAATCTTCAGGCTGAGCATTGTCTTCATGTGGATCAGGTGCTGAGATGATAAGTTCTTCTTCAGGATGAGCTTCAGAAGGTACAATCTCTCCAGTTCCCATAAGCTTGATTGATTCACTAGCTGGAACTTCATCTAGCACATTTGGCAATTGCTCTCTTTGTGATCCATTGGTTTCATCGAACCGCACATCCACAGTTTCAACCACTTTGTAGTGGAAGAGATTGAAGACTCTGTAGGAGTGCGAATCCTTTCCATATCCAAGCATGAATCCCTCATGTGCTTTTGGTGCAAACTTTGAGGTGTGGTGTGGGTCCTTGATCCAGCATTTGCACCAAATACTCTGAAGTAACTGACATTTGGCTTCTTGCCAGTTAGGAGTTCATAAGATGTCTTGTTCAGAAGCTTGTGAAGATAAACACGATTGATTGTATGGCATGCAGTATCAATGGCTTCAGTCCAGAATTTCTTGGAGTCTTGTATTCATCTAGCATTGTTCTCTCTCCTG
>NC_053027.1:466030481-466049999 GCF_003073215.2 Triticum urartu
TCATCTCACAACTAACTTATTAGTTGCAATGCTTGCAAGGCTTATGTGATGTGCATTACCGAGAGGGCCCAGAGATACCTCTCCGACAATCGGAGTGACAAATCCTAATCTCGAAATACGCCAACCCAACATGTACCTTTGGAGACACCTGTAAGACTCCTTTATAATCACCCAGTACGTTGTGACGTTTGGTAGCACCCAAAGTGTTCCTCCGGTAAACGGGAGTTGCATAATCTCATAGTTATAGGAACATGTATAAGTCATGAAGAAAGCAATAGCAACATACTAAACGATCGGGTGCTAAGCTAATGGAATGGGTCATGTCAATCAGATCATTCACTTAATGATGTGATCCCGTTAATCAAATAACAACTCCTTGTTCATGGTTAGGAAACATAACCATCTTTGATTAACGAGCTAGTCAAGTAGAGGCATACTAGTGACACTCTGTTTGTCTATGTATTCACACATGTATTATGTTTCTGGTTAATACAATTCTAGCATGAATAATAAACATTTATCATGATATAAGGAAATAAATAATAACTTTATTATTGCCTCTAGGGCATATTTCCTTCAGTCTCCCACTTGCACTAGAATCAATAATCTAGTTCACATCACCATGTGATTAACACCCATAGTTCACATCGTCATGTGACTAACACCCAAAGGGTTTACTAGAGTTAATAATCTAGTTCACATCGCTATGTGCTTAACACCCAAAGAGTACTAAGGTGTGATCATGTTTTGCCTGTGAGAGAAGTTTAGTCAACGGGTCTGCCATATTCAGATCCGTATGTATTTTGCAAATTTCTATGTCAACAATGCTCTGCACGGAGCTACTCTAGCTAATTGCTCCCACTTTCAATATGTATCCAGATTGAGACTTAGAGTCATCTAGATCAGTGTCAGAATTTGCATCGACGTAACCCTTTACGACGAACCTTTTTGTCACGTCCATAATCGAGAAACATATCCTTATTCCACTAAGGATAATTTTTGACCGCTTGTCCAGTGATCTACTCCTAGATCACTATTGTACTCCCTTGCCAAAATCAGTGTAGGGTATACAATAGATCTGGTACACAGCATGGCATACTTTATAGAACCTATGGCCAAGGCATAGGGAATGACTTTCATTCTCTTTCTATCTTCTGCCATGGTCGGGTTTTGAGTCTTACTCAATTTCACACCTTGTAACACAGGCAAGACTCTTTCTTTGACTGTTCCATTTTGAACTACTTCAAAATCTTGTCAAGGTATGTACTCATTGAAAAACTTATCAAGCGTCTTGATCTATCTCTATAGATCTTGATGCTCAATATGTAAGCAGCTTCATCGAGGTCTTTCTTTGAAAAACTCCTTTCAAACACTGCTTATGCTTTACAGAAAATTCTACATTATTTCCGATCAACAATATGTCATTCACATATACTTATCAGAAATGTGTAGTGCTCCCACTCACTTTCTTGTAAATACAGGCTTCACCGCAAGTCTGTATAAAACTATATGCTTTGATCAACTTATCAAAGCGTATATTCCAACTCCGAGATGCTTACACCAGTCCATAGATGGATCGCTGGAGTTTGCACATTTTGTTAACACCTTTAGGATTGACAAAAACTTCTGGTTGCATCATATACAACTCTTCTTTAAGAAATCCATTAAGGATTGCAGTTTTGTTATCCATTTGCCAGATTTCATAAAATGCGGCAATTGCTAACATGATTCGGACAGATTTAAGCATCGATACGAGTGAGAAAATCTCATCGTAGTCAACACTTTGAACTTTGTCAAAAACCTTTTTCGACAAGTCTAGCTTTGTAGATAGTAACACTACTATCAACGTCCGTCTTCCTCTTGAAGATCCATTTATTTTCTATGGCTTGCCGATTATCGGGCAAGTCAACCAAGGTCCATACTTTGTTCTCATACATGGATCCTATCTCAGGTTTCATGGCCTCAAACCATTTCACGGAATCTGGGCTCATCATCACTTCGTCATAGTTCGCCAAGTTCGTCATGGTCTAGTAACATGACTTCCAGAACAGGATTACCGTACCACTCTGGTGCGGATCTCACTCTGGTTTACCTACGAGATTCGGTAGTAACTTGATCTGAAGTTACATGATCATCATCATTAGCTTCCTCACTAATTGGTGTAGTAGTCACAAGAACAGATTTCTGATGATGAACTACTTTCCAATAAGGGAGAAGGTACAATTACCTTATCAAGTTCTACTTTCCTCCCACTCACTTCTTTCGAGAGAAACTTCTCTAGAAAGGATCCATTCTAGCAACGAATGTCTTGCCTTCGGATCTGTGATAGAAGGTGTACCCAAAAGTCTCCTTTGGGTATCCTATGAAGACATATTTCTCCGATTTGGGTTTGAGCTTATCAGGATGAAACTTTTTCACATAAGCATCACAACCCAAAACTTTAAGAAACGACAGCTTAGGTTTCTTGCGAAACCATAGTTCATATGGTGTCGTCTCAACGGATTTAGATGGTGCCCTTTTTAACGTGAATGCAGCTGTCTCTAATGCATAACCCCCAAACGATAGTGGTAGATCGGTAAGGGAACATCATAGATTGCACTATATCCAATAAAGTACGGTTATGACGTCGGACACACCATTATGCTGTGGTGGTTCCATGTGGCATGAGTTTGTGAAACTATTCCACATTGTTTTAATTGAAGACCAAACTCGTAACTCAAATATTTGTCTCCGCGATCAGATCGTAGAAACTTATTTCTGTCACGATGATTTTCCACTTCACTCTGAAAATTCTTGAACTTTTCAAATGTTTCAGACTTATGTTTCATCAAGTAGATATACCCTTATCTGCTCAAATCATCTGTGAAGTTCATAAAATAACGATACCTGCCGTGAGCCTTAACACTCATCGGACCGCATACATCAGATGTATTATTTCACATAAGTCAGGTTGCTCACTCCGGAGAACGGAGTCTTAGTCATCTTGCCCATGGGCATGGTTCGCAAGCATCAAGTGATTCCAAAAATCCCATCAGCATGGAGTTTCTCATGCGCTTTACCAATATGACCTAAACAGCAGTGCTACAAATAAGTTGCACTATCATTATACTTTGCATCTTTTTTCAATATTATGATTATGTGTATCACTACGATCGAGATCCAACGAACTATTTTCATTGGGTGTGTAACCATATAAGGTTTTATTCATGTAAACAGAACAACAATTTATTCTCTTACTTAAATGAATAACCGTATTACAATAAACATGATCAAATCATATTCATGCTCAACGCAAACACCAAATAACACTTATTCAGTTCAACACTAATCCCGAAAGTATAGGGAGTGTGCGATGATGATCATATCAATCTTGGAACCACTTCCAACACACATCGTCACTTCACCCTTAACTAGTCTCTGTTCATTTTGCAACTCCCGTTTCGAGTTACTACTCTTAGCAACTGAACTAGTATCAAATACTGAGGGGTTGCTATAAACACTAGTAAAGTACACATCAATAACATGTATATCAAATATACTTATGTTCACTTTGCCATCCTTCTTATCCGCCAATCACTTGGGGTAGTTCCGCTTCCAGTGACCAGTCCCTTTGCAGTAGAAGCACTTAGTCTCAGGCTTAGGACCAGACTTGGGCTTCTTCACTTGAGCAGCAACTTGCTTGCCGTTCTTCTTGAAGTTCCCCTTCTTCCCTCTTTGCCCTTTTCTTGAAACTAGTGATCTTGTCAACCATCAACACTTGATGTTTTTCTTGATTTCTACCTTCGTCGTTTCATCATGAAGAGCTTGGGATTGTTTTTGTTATCCCTTGCATACTATAGTTCATCACGAAGTTCTACTAACTTGGTGATGGTTACTAGAGAATTCTGTCAATCACTATCTTATCTGGAAGATTAACTCCCACTTGATTCAAGCGATTGTAGTACTCAGACAATCTGGGCACATGCTCACTAGTTGAGCGATTCTCCTCCATCTTTTAGCTATAGAACTTGTTGGAGACTTCATATCTCTCAACTCGGGTATTTGCTTGAAATATTAACTTCAACTCCTGGAACATCTCATATGGTCCATGACGTTCAAAACGTCTTTGAAGTCCTGATTCTAAGCCATTAAGCATGGTGCACTAAACTATCAAGTAGTCATCATATTGAGCTAGCCAAACGTTCATTAACGTCTGCATCTGCTCCTGCAATAGGTCTGTCACCTAGCGGATGCATCAAGGACATAATTCTTCTGTGCAGCAATGAGGATAAACCATCAGATCACGGATCCAATCCGCATTCATTGTTACTAATCATCTTTCAACACAATTTTCTCTAGGAACATATCAAAATAAACACAGGGAAGCAACAACGCGAGCTATTGATCTACAACATAATTTGCAAAATACTACCAGGACTAAGTTCATGATAAATTTAAGTTTCAATTTAATCATATACTTAAGAACTCCCACTTAGATAGACATCCCTCTAATTCTCTAAGTGATTACGTGATCCAAATCAAACTAAACCATGTCCGATCATCACGTGAGGGAGTATCATTGGTGGAACATCACTATGTTGATCATATCTACTATATGATCACGCTCGACCTTTCCGGTCTCCGTATTGCGAGGCCATATCTGTATATGCTTGGCTCGTCAAGTATAACCCTGAGTATTCCGCTGTGTGCAACTGTTTTGCAACCCGTTGTATTTGAACGTAGAGCCTATCACACCCGATCATCACGTGGTGTCTCAGCACGAAGAACTTTCGCAACGGTGCATACTCAGGGAGAACACTTCTTGATAATTTAGTGAGAGATCATCTTAAAATGCTACCGTCAAACTAAGCAAAATAAGATGTATAAAAGATAAACATCATATGCAATCAAAAATATGTGACATGATATGGCCATTCATCATCTTGCCTTTGATCTCCATCTCCAAAGTACTGTCATGATCTCTATCGTCACCGGCATGACACCATGATCTCCATCATCTTGATCTATATCAATGTGTCGTCACATGGTCGTCTCGCACACTATTGCTCTTGCAACTATTGCTATCGCATAGCGATAAAGTAAAGCAATTATTTGGCGCTTGCATCTTATGCAATAAAGAGACAACCATAAGGCTTCTGCCAGTTGCCGATAACTTCAACAAAACATGATCATCTTATACAACAACTTATATCTCATCATGTCTTGACCATATCACATCACAACATGCCCTGCAAAAACAAGTTAGACGTCCTCTACTTTGTTGTTGCAAGTTTTACGTGGCTGCTACGGGCTGAGCCAAGAACCGTTCTTACCTACGCATCAAAACCACAACGATAGTTTGTCAAGTTGGTGCTGTTTTAACCTTTGCAAGGACCGGGCGTAGCCACACTCGGTTCAACTAAAGTTGGAGAAACTGTCACCCGCTAGCCACCTTTGTGCAAAGCACGTCGGGAGAACCGGTCTCGCGTAAGCGTACGCGTAATGTCGGTCCGGCCGCTTCGTCCAACAATACCGCCGAACCAAAGTATGACATGCTGGTAAGCAGTATGACTTATATCGCCCACAACTCACTTGTGTTCTACTCGTGCATATAACATCAACACATAAAACCTAGGCTCGGATGCCACTGTTGGGGAACGTAGTAATTTCAAAAAAATTCCTACGCACACGCAAGATCATGGTGATGCATAGCAACGAGAGGGAGAGTGTGATCTACATACCCTTGTAGACCGACAACGGAAGCGTTTGGTTGATGTAGTCATACGTCTTCACGGCCCGACCGATCAAGCACCGAAACTACGGCACCTCCGAGTTTTAGCACACGTTCAGCTCGATGACGATCCCCGGACTCCGATCCAACAAAGTGTCGGGGAAGAGTTCTGTCAGCACGACGGCGTGGTGACGATCTTGATGTACTACATGCTGCAGGGCTTCGCCTAAGCACCACTACAATATTATCGAGAACTATGGTGGCTGGAGGCGCCGCACACGGCTAGGAAATAGATCACGTGGAAGATAACTTGTGTGCATGGGTGCCCCTGCCTCAGTATATAAAGGATGGAGGAGGAGGAGGCCGGCCAAGGCAATTGGTGCGGCCAGGATGTGGAGTCCTACTAGGACTCCAAGTCCTAGTAGGAGTCCACCAAGAGGGGAGGAAGGGAGAAGGAAGTAGAGGAGAAGGAAAGGTGGCCGGCCCCCTTTTCCCTAGTCCAATTCGGACCAGAGGGGAGGGGGGCGCAGCAGCCCCTTGGCCCTTTCTTCTCTTCCCACTAAAGCCCATCAAGGCCCATTGCTTCTCCCGTAACTATCCGGTACTCCGAAAAATACCCGAATCACTCGGAACCTTTCCGATGTCCGAATATAGTCGTCCAATATATCGATCTTTACGTCTCGACCATTTCGAGACTCCTCGTCATGTCCCCGATCTCATCCGGGACTCCGAACTCCTTCGGTACATCAAAACTCATAAACTCATAATATAACTGTCATCGAAACCTTAAGCGTGCGGACCCTACGGGTTCGAGAACAATGTAGACATGACCGAGACACGTCTCCGGTCAATAACCAATAGCGGGACCTGGATGCCCATATTGGCTCCTACATATTCTACGAAGATCTTTATCGGTCAGACCGCATAACAACATACGTTGTTCCCTTTGTCATCGGTATGTTACTTGCCCGAGATTCGATCGTCGGTATCCAATACCTAGTTCAATCTCGTTACCGGCAAGTCTCTTTACTCGTTCCGTAATACATCATCTCACAACTAACTTATTAGTTGTAATGCTTGCAAGGCTTATGTGATGTGCATTACCGAGAGGGCCCAGAGATACCTCTCCGACAATCGGAGTGACAAATCCTAATCTCGAAATACGCCCAAATAAAAATGGCAGCAATTCTCGTGAGCGCTAAAGTTTCTGTTTTTGACAGCATGATCAACAAGACTTTCCCCAAGTCTTCCCAAAGGTTCTACTTGGCACAAACACTAATTAAAACAATAAAACCACATCTATCTAAACAGAGGCTATATGAATTATTTATTACTAAACAGGAACAAAAAGAAAGGAACAAAAATAAAATTGGGTTGCCTCCCAACAAGCGCTATCGTTTAACGCCCCTAGCTAGGCATTATGATTTCAATGATGCTCCCATAAAGGATAGGAATTGAAACATAAAGAGAGCATCATGAAGAATAATACTAGCACATTTAAGTCTAACATACTTCCTATGCATAGGGATTTCGTGAGCAAACAACTTATGAGAACAATAATCAACTAGCATAGGAAGGCAAAACAAGCATAACTTCAAAACTTTAAGCACATAGAGAGGAAACTTGATATTATTGCAATTCCTACAAGCATATGTTCCTCCCTGAATAATACCATAGTGTCATGTCGGCACCGACAATGAAACGGTGTGGACGGTGCTGTTAGAGACCTACTGTGCCACGGCTCATGATAACCTTGGCCTGCAAGTTAAACTCCCACCAAATAGATAGTTTCCTTATTACAGCCTCATGTATTTATACCAAACTCTGTAACTCTCTTGTACATTATATATATGAAGGGGCTGAACCGAGGCAGGCATCAAGCCGTCCAGTTTATCAATCGTACATGGTATCGAGCACTACGATCCTCTTCCTCTAGATCCTAGCCGCCGCATCTCCTTTACCCTAGCAATAGCAGCGGGCGTCCTTTCCCTCCACCATACCTTGCCGCTGCATCGCTCCAACACCCCAACCCCTCCCACCTCGCCATGGCGTCTGCTGATGAGCTCAAGAAACTTGAGGAAGAACTCAAGAACCGCGAGTCCCTCCTTCAGGCTCGTGAGGAAGAACTCCAGTGCCAAGCCGATGAACGGGGAAAGTCCGTCCTTCCTCCTGCTGCCTCTACGTATGCTTCCTCCATCAAGACGTTCGTCCCCATCACCCTCAACCTCCAGGACTCCAACTATGCCAAGTGGCGCGAGCTTTTCCTCGTTGCTCTCGGCCCACGTTCTCTCTGAGAGCACCCCGTCGGACACCTCCTCCAATTCTGATTGGGGCCGCGACGACTTCACTATCCTCTCTTGGATATATGGCTCGATCTCTCTCGAGCTCTTCGGCGTCATCATGAAGCCCGGCTCCACGGCAAAGCAGATTTGGGATGCCATCGCCAACCTCTTCCGCGACAACAAGAAGAGTCGTGCACTAGCTCTCGATGCTGAATTTCGGAACACTTCTCAAGGGGACATGACGATCTCCGACTACTGTGCAAAGCTCAAGTCTATCTCCGATGCTCTCGATGATGTTGGTCAGCCGGTCACCAACGAAACTCTCGTGCTCACCTTGCTCCGTGGACTCAACGAGCAGTACTCCCATCTACGCTCGTTCTTGCCGTTCCAAGTGTCGTTCCCGTCCTTCCTTCAGACTCGCTCCGCCCTCGTTCTTGAAGAAGCCCAGAAGAAAACCGACGCCAAGAATTCTGCCGCCACCGCCTTGTGGGCCAGCGGCAACAACGTCCTTCCCAGCGCCGGTGGCGAACGTGCTCCACCTCCCAATGATGGGCACAACTTCTCCAATGATCGCCGCGGCTCCCCATCCTTCTCTGTTGGACGCGGGGGAAGCAACAACAACCGTGGCCGCGGCCGGGGCGCCGTGACACCCCCTGGACGTACAACCCTTGGACTGGCCAGCCTACCCGCCTTCATCTCCAACAGCAACCATCATCATCACATCAACAACTCCAAGCATCTCCTCCAGCCTGGTCGCCTCGCCCTTGGCTCCCCTCTGCTCTGGGAGTCCTTGGCCCTCGACCCACCGCGCCCTCGCCCCAAGCCTATATGGCCTACGGTCACGGTCATGCGGCAGCACCTTCCGGCTACAACATGAGCAACCATGCAACACCTTACAACAACTTTAATCAGTAGCAGGTCGACCCGACTCTCATCACCGCACTCAACAACATGCAACTCCCCGGCAACCAAGAGTGGTACATGGACTCCGGCGCATCCTCCCACATGGCATCTAACCCTGGTATACTCTCCACTTACACCCCTTCTAATGCTCACACAATCACCGTTGGTAACGGTGCTTCTTTACCTATCTCTCATATTGGTTCCCACACTCTACCCTCTCGGTCTCGACCTCTCTATTTAAATCATGTCCTCATTGTTCCTCACATAATCAAAAATCTTCTCTCTGTTCGTCAACTCACAACTGATAATTATGTTTATATTGAGTTTGACCCTTGGGGTTTTTCTGTGAAGGCACTTCCTACTCGGACCGAGATTCTTCAATGCAATAGCTCCGGACCACTCTACTCCGTATGTCCACCACCACCACCCGAAGACCACATCATCACCGTCTCCCTCGACATCTGGCATCGTCGTTTGGGTCATCCTGGTTATCACACCATGAAGCATCTCCACCACCATCAAAATATTCCATCTTCTAGAGTTACACCATCTATATGTCATGCTTGTCAACTTGGACGTCACATTAGATTGCCCTTTTATCCTTCGACTTCATATACTGTTAAACCCTTTGCTTTACTACATTGTGATCTTTGGACATCTCCTATACCTAGCACTTCTGGTTATCTATATTATCTTGTGATAGTTGATGATTACACTCATTATTTTTGGACGTTTCCACTTTGAAAAAAATCAGATGTCTATGCCACGTTTCTTACTTTTCATGCCTATGCCCGCACCCAGTTTGACCTACCCATTGTTGCCATCCAAAGTGACAATGGTCGCGAATTCGACAATACCAAGTTAGACTCTTTCTGTGCTTCCCAAGGTATCACCTTTCGATTTTCTTGTCCATGTACCTCTCAACAAAATGGCAAAGCCGAACGAGCAATTCGCACAACCAATAATGTCATCCGCACCCTTGAAAGAACATGGGGTGCCCCCATGTTTGGTTTTGGTAATTGATGACAATCTCTATGGACTAATGGTTGCCTTGAGTTATATTTGAAGGTTTTATCCATAGGCTTTTCTTGGAGTACATGTGTTGGTTTCAAGGAGAGTTTGTGTCGACCAAGGTGCTATTCAAGGAATTATCCAAAGATTGGTCATTTGAGAGTTGAGCTTATTGCAAGCGTGTCTTGAAGAAGAAGATTGTTTGATCATTCATGTTTACCTTCAAGACATCATCCAAATGAGAGAGTTGGAAAGAATCAAGGTTGATCAAGACCAAGTCAAGAGTGAATCAAGTTGATCAACACACAAAGCGTACAAGATGTACAGAGGGATCAAGTGATCCCATGGTATGGTAAGCATTGTCCATTACGCTTTGTGTACTAACCCATGGTCTTCGTGAGAGTTCTTTGTGGGGTTAGGTTGCGGTGTGCAAATTCAAGTGAAGCATCACGAAGAGATCAAATGCTTGAAGCTTGCCGTCCATTGTGGTGACAATGGACTTGTGAAGATGTGCGGAAGAGTGGCTCACCCATAGTGAAGTATGGGGGAGCAATCAACTAGTCTTCATCGAGCCAACGCAATCAAGAAAGGTGGTCCAACTTGAGGGAGTCAAGATCGTCATCATCTAGCTCAAGTGGATCATGTGCAAGGCAAAGGTTTACCCTTGATAGGTTTTCTATTTTACCAGTCTCATGATGGTAGTTGGGAGACCAGGTTATAGGATCGATTGCCGTACTATCAAGGGGGGCTCTCGATGAGTAGCTTGATCGTATCATTCGTAGAGAGCTCAAACCATTGCATCCTTGCATCATATTTCTTGGTTCTTGGTTGGTTATCTTTGTGAGTCTTAGAGCTTATGGTCATCTTGATGACAAGCTTGAGTTCATCGAAAACGGAGTTCGCATACATCTTCTATGATGTTTTCGGTGTTGGAGGTTTTACCGGTCTTTTCCAAGGAAGGGTTCTCACCATTTTATTTTGGGACTTTTCTCATTTGCTTCTTATTGAAATTTCTATAAAGATTGTGTTAGCCCATGTCATTAGCTTTCCAACAAACTTGGTTTCGTTGAATTCAGAGTCCGTTTACAGAAGTTGTGGCTGTTTTGGTAAAGGCTGCAGCGGTACTACCACGGCTAGAGCGGATGTAATTTTTTACTAACGCTCCAGAGCGGTACTACCGCGGCTCCTGAGCGGTAGTATCGCTCCCGAGCTGTACTACCGCGGCTCCTAAGCGGTAGTACCGCTCCGGACCAAAATCTCGTGTTTTGCTCAGCGGAAGTAGGCACGGAAGTATTTTTTTGCACCGCTCGCAAGCAGTAGTACCGCTACCATTTGCGGTAGTACCGCTATCCCTAGCGGTAGTACCGCTCCGGAGGTTCTACTGGCCTTTTGCCTCCTCGCTGTTGTTTTTCAAAGGGGTTCTTCCGCCCTAGCGGTAGTACCGCTCTGTGCGGGCTGTGAGCATAACGGTTGGATTTTTTCCCACCTATAAAAGGGGGTCTTCTTCCCCATTGAACCTGATCTCTTTAGCTTGTGTTCTTCCCCCATTGTTGACCTTCTTCGAGCTTGCTAACTCTCAATCCCTCCATGGATTCTTGCTAGTTTTTGAGGGAAAAGAGAGAGGAGATCTAGATCCACATTTCCACCAATCACTTTCTCCTCTATGTGAAGGGAACCCCTTGGATCTAGATCTTGGAGTTCTTGGTGTTCTCTTTCTTGTTCTTCCTCTCATTTTCTTCCCTAGCATTAGTTGCTTCGGTGGGATTTGAGAGAGAAGGACTTGGGCACTCCGTGTGCCCTTGCCATTGCATTTGGTGCATCGGTTTGAGTTCTCCATGGTGATACGTGGAAGTTACAAGTTGAGAAGCTTATTACTCTTAGGTGCTTGGTACCCTTGAGCTTGTTCCTCTTAGGTGCTTGGGCACCCTAGACGGTTGAGGTCACCTCGGAGCCATATTCCATTGTGGTGAAGTTTCGTGGTGTCGTTGGGGAGTGAACCCCAACCTTTCTGGTGTTCGGAGCTCAATCATTGTGGTGTAAAGCTCCAGCAAGCGTCGGGGTCTCCAATTAGGTTGTGGAGATCGCCCCGAGCAATTTGACGGGTACCGGTGACCGCCCCCAAGGTTGCCAAAGTGTACGGGTTCGGTGACCCCCTCAAGGGTTGCCATTTGTATGGGTTCGGACCGCCCTCAAGGGTCCCTTAGTGGAATCACGGCATCTTGCATTGTGCGAGGGTGTGAAGAGATTGCGGTGGCCCTAGTGGCTTCTTGGGGAGCATTGTGCCTCCACACCGCTCCAAACGGAGATTAGCATCCGCAAGGGTGTGAACTTCGGGATACATCATCGTCTCCACGTGGCTCGGTTATCTCTTACCCGAGCCCTTTACTTATGCACTTTACTTTGTGATAGCCATATTGTTTCTTGTCATATATCTTGCTATCACTTAGTTGTTTATCTTGGTTAGCATAAGTTTTTGGTGCACATAGGTGAGCCTAGTTGTTGTAGGTTTTGTGCTTGTCAAATTAACCGCTAGGTTTATTCCACATTTGTTCAAGCCTAAACCGTAATTATTTTAAAGCGCCTATTCACCCCCCTCTAGGCGACATCCACGATCTTTCAATTGGTATCAGAGCCTCGTCTCTCTTTATAGGGCTTAACCGCCTAGAGAGTAAGGATGTTGACTAGGGGTTTAGGATTCTCTGACACTCTTATTTTTGATGGCACAAATTTTAATATTTGGGTAATTCGCATGCTTAATCTCTTTAGGGTCATGGACCCAAATTTAGAGCGAATTATAGATATGGGTTTTTCTCCTCCAAAGGATCCCCAAAGATTATCTTTAGAGGATGAGAAAAACTCTTATCTCAATGCTCAAGCTTCTTATGTGCTTTTTCATGCTTTGAGCAATGTAGTTATATTTCAACTCATGCCGTTCCGGGATGCTCATGAGTTGTGGACGAAGCTTCAAGATAAATATGGTGTGTCCAAGATTTGTGGGGATGATTGTTCTCCCTCCACCTCCGGTCGTATAGTCTTCTCAACTTCTTCTACTTCACCTACATGTGGTTTGCCACAAGGTAATGATATGGTGAGTAGTGTTGGTCATTGCAATGATGATAGTATGCTTATTGTGGATGATACTTCATCACTATCTTATTGCAATGCATCTTCTTTGGACTTTAACACTTCGAGCACCATACATGTTTCACATGCTTGTGTTGATAGTCCTTGCATATCATGTAAAAATTGCTTGACTAAATCTCATGATGATATGCTTGCTATATCTTCTTGCCATGATAAAAATGCATGTATTTCCTCGAGTTGTTGTGCTAACAATGTAGAGGAAACCCAACACTCCATGGAACAAGATGTGGTCTTGGATGGTGCTTCAAGGGATCCTACATCATCATCTATTGCATTTTGCCTTATGGCCAAGGCTTCAAAGGTATCTCCCACTTTGAATCCCAATATATCTTGTGATGATATTGATGATGGCAAGAGTGATGATGATGTTGATTATGATGAAGAGAATGATGATGTTGCCTCCTTAAAAATTAAGGGGGAAATGATTTTTAAAGCTCTTCTTAAGAATAAAGTTGCTCGTTCCAACTTCATGGAAATTATGTCTATTGCTATTGAGGGCAAGAAATATATTGATGAGTTGGAATCTCGTCTTGAGGAGCATGATGTCACCATTGTAAAATGGAAGGTCATGAGCGTGATTACGCTAATGAGATCGCGGACCTCTCCCAAGCTCTCGAACTTGAACAAACCACCAATGAATCTCTTGAGGAGACTTTTGCTCTAGAATTATCTAGAGTGAAGGAATCTCATGATAGAGCTATTGAGGTGGCCAATGTTTTTGAAACTAAAAATGAGAAGCTTGAAGTTGTGCATGCTAAACTCCTTGAGGACTTTGAGCACCTCAAAAATGGCTCAAGGGTCATTAAGAGTGAGCTCATCAAACTCACCGAGTCTCATGCACAACTTAAAGCTTCATATTCAAAAGAGCTTGCCAAGTTGCCTTCTCCTCTTGTTGCTAATGATGATGCTTGTGCTACTAACTCTATTACTTGTGAAGCATCCATTTTGAAGGAGAATGTTGAGCTTCGGGCTCAACTTGAGTTGCTATCTAGCAATTATGGGAAATTGGAAGAAAACCATGAAAAGCTCTCAAGCTCTCATGATGATCTTCTAGTATCCCATAATGAGCTAAAGATACTCATGAGGCCATGATTTCTAAGGTAACATCTAGTGAGCCTCATGTGGATACTAGCACTACTTCTAGTCAAAAATGCTATATTGCCATGTTCTAGTCCTTGTAATTCATCTACTCACAATGTTGGTACATCTTGTGATGAATTGCTTTCCTTTCCTTGCTCTAACGATGAAGCTTATACTTCCTCTAGTACTTGGGTTGAGACTAACCATGTAGAGGAAATCAAAGAGCTCAAGGCCCAAGTCACTTCTTTGAAGAAAGACTTGGAAAAGAGTCATGAAGGGAAATACACACTCAACAATATCTTGAGTGTGCAAAAATCCCCCAATGACAAAGGTGGACTTGGATTCAACTCCAATAAGAAGAAGAAGTCCAAGATGATCAAGAAGAAGGGCCAAGAACAAGTCAAGAATTGGGCCAAGATTATTTGCTTCAAGTGCAAAATTGCAGGGCATCATGTTAGATCTTGCCCATTGAAGAAGAAACCCATTAGTGACAAGCAACAAGGAAAGCGGCCACAAGTTCATTCTCATGCTCAACCTCAAGTTGAAGAAAAGCCTCTTCCCAAGAAGACTCAAGCTTTTGCTTCTCAAGTTGATAAATCAAGTGAGAAGAAAGTGAAGAGTAGACGTTGCTACCTATGTCGTGAGAAAGGCCATCTCGCCTCTTCATGCACTAGTGGTAACTTATCCAACCCAATTATTATTGATGATATCTATTCTCTTGGGAAGGATAATGTGGGCAATGTGTTTACCAAATTTGTTGGTGCTCAAAGTGGTGTCAAGAAAAGAACCATTTGGGTAAGCCAAGCCTATTGTGACTAACCTCTTAGGACCCAACTTGGTTGGGGACCAACAAGCTCAACTTGATCAATAGGTGATATTGGAGGTCATTGGAGACTTGGCTACATTATGAAGAATTAAGGGGACTTCATCATTCTTATTGTCTCAAGCCAAGTCATTCGGATTATCAAGTTTCTATCTTATATCCAATGTTCCTCCTTGCGGTAACTCGTGCTTAAAGTGTCTACATTGATAGTTACTTGCCCCTTTGCATGTTTGGTTTCGTTCCTTGCATGTGTTTGTATATGTTGTGCTTCCAACTTGATTATCTTGAGCAATCAAGTATGTGTGTGTTGGTTTGCACATCATGTACATGTGTGTCGTTCGTTGAGCCTTTGTGCATCTTGGTTATATCTTAGTTGGCTCTTGTGAGAGATTAATGGAATATCCCATTGTGGGGGAGTGATGTGCTTTGTGCACCTCACAATCCTATAAATGTGTGTACATGAGGAATACCATCTAGTATTGATATTACAAGATTATCTAGTCGCTATGTGGTATGTCTTCTCATGAGAAATTCAAATTCTAAATAGTCCATTAATTATCTCTTGTTGGATCCTTTAATTGCCTCTTGTCTATCTTTAATTGGTATCACATTATGGGGGAGTAATATGCTATGTGTATATTACTAGCCTAGAAAATGTGTACATTTGAGATATTGTCATCTAGAGTTGATATTGTAAATTATCTTGTTCCTAGGTGGCATGTTAGCTCTACAAGTTGCAATTTGCTTTTTGTTTGGTGTGAAGATGATGTCGGATATCCTTGCTATCTACCACCGGGAATTATTTCCATTTACTTCTTGTCTTTTGACAATTGGTACTCACTTTTGTGGTAGAATTTATTGATCATCTTTACATTGGCTTTTACTTTTTATTTGCCTTTTCTCTTGCCAAGGATTGTATCAACTCCCTTTGTCTTCCATACCACTTGTGGATCTTGTTTATTTCTTGATCTTGTCTAGTGTTTTCTAGATATAGTGAAAGTGGTGATCCCACCTTGTGCATTTTGTATTCAAATGCAATTTCTCTCTAATGCACTAGTCTTGGGGGAGCTATCCTATTTTCGATAAAACACTCATCTTCTGATCCTTATCAAGTGTGTGTCGGTGGAAGGCGAGTCATTTCTTTTGGGTACTTTGTGCCATCATGAAACTTTGTAGAGAGCTTGGTTTGTTTGGAACCATCCTCTCTTTTGGGGGTTTGATATCTTTTATTTAGTGGGTATCAATGGATATCTCATTCCTTGATGTATCTTTTATTGATATCCTCCAAGTGATGATTTATTCATTTGGTATCTTTTCTTCACTTGGTATTTCTTTATCATTTGGTATTGGTTCTTGAAAGTCTTGGGCATGCATATTAACTTCGTGTAGTATCTTTGGCATGCTTTCTTTCTTTGACCCAATATATAAGGGAAACTCCACAAGTCTCAAATTGGATGAGATGTGCATGAAATTCATTTTCATATCTATATGCACATATTTATGTGGAGTTTGTCCTATGTGTTGTTGGTTCTCTAACTCTTTGGTCCCAATGAGTTTGGGTACCATTTTGTTTGTGTTGTTGTTCTAGGAACAAGTGGAGATGCATTGGATGCTCGGCTCACTCACAAGGAAGGTGTTGTCACCATGTGCTTATTGGAGTCAAGCTAGGATGATCAATGAACTACTTTGTACCTTCAATTGGTATCTACTACATCCTTCCAATGTTATCTCGGTAACAAGTATCTTCATATACTTCATGCACACATTTCTTGCATCAACCTTGTGTAGGTTGTATCATGGCATGTTATCCATTCTTTCTTGTGATACTTGTTTCCTTTCTCAAAGCATCCCAACAATGATGTCTTGTTGCTAGTTGTGATGTCTTTGATGTTCGTGTGGTTGGAATTCATTTATATACAATAAGACCATATCTAGCCATGTGCTATGCTCTCAAGCAAATATCTTATTGGTATATGTATGACTTCCTTTTGGATATCTTGTTCCTTCATGTTGTAACTATTTCGGGTGTACATCCTTCTTTGTAGATATATATCATCATGATTTCGTCTACCTAGAACCTTATACACTTGAGAGAAATTACATCTCTAGTGATATCCTTTCTTTCACGTCCACCTTGTCTTTCTTATGTTATTTCTTTGGTGGCTCCGTGAAAGCTTTTGCCTTGAGTGCGTGTCTTCTATCGTTGTATCTTGATGCACTCTTGTGTGGTGAATATTATTTTCCTCGTGCTTATCTTTACGAGACTTTTGCCATCTTAATTGGTATCCCTCGCCTTGATGAGACTTTCTTCTTCTATCTTCACCACGGGTTGTCACAAGCATATGTTCTTTATATGCTTATTAGTAAGCTTGTGAACCCATTTGCTAGTTGTGTGTGGGAATGATAGGCCTTGCACTATGTGCATCATTCTTTCAAGACTTTGTTGATGCTTAATGCTCATCCGTACTTTAGTCTTCTCAAGTGCGTTGCCTTGACTCACACACATCATTTTGGTTGAGCCCATTCTTAAGTTGCCTCTTTTACTTGTCGCTCAACCATTTGTTTGTTGCAAGTGCTAGGCTTTGGTTCCTTCTTGTCCACTTGCACTTGTTGTTAGTTTCTATCGATTTTGGGGGAGCTATGATCCTATTTTGTGCACTTTGTATCCTAATACAAAAATTCTTGATGTGCACAAATCAATGGGAGCTTCTCTAGTTTCTTTAGAACACTCCTCTACTCATATCATAATATCTTTACTCTTGTGGCTCGTAGGATCTTTGGTCTAGTTGGTTCAACTGATATCCATTGAATGCTTGCTTCAATTGGTATCTTTTGATTGCTTGATTCCTTGTTTCTCTCTTTGTTATGTCTTTGTGGCATATCTTTCTTTTGCAATCTTTGGGCCTCAATATAGTTTGTCTTCCTCCAAGTATTTACTGTTGGATATGTGTATTGCATTCCACTCTCTTATTGAGAAATACACAACTTATGGAGGAACTCAATCTATAGTGGCCTTCTAAGCTTTTCGCCCAATTTGGCAATCGATGCCAATGGGGGAGAAGTTTCAGAGAGTTTTGTGGAGGTTTCAGAGAGTTTTGTGGAGAAGTCTTAGAGTTTTCTCCTTACTTTGGTTTTGTTCCTAAGCATTTGCATCTCATACGCATGCATTCATTGGTTGTTGCATACATGGTGATGCATAATTCTATATAAACTCTCGTTGAAATGATTGTCATCAATTACCAAAATGGGGGAGATTGAAAGAACATGCGGTGCCCCCATGTTTGGTTTTGGTAATTGATGACAATCTCTATGGACTAATGGTTGCCTTGAGTTATATTTGAAGGTTTTGTCCATAGGCTTTTCTTGGAGTACATGTGTTGGTTTCAAGGAGAGTTTGTGTCGACCAAGGTGCTATTCAAGGAATTATCCAAAGATTGGTCATTTGAGAGTTGAGCTTATTGCAAGCATGTCTTGAAGAAGAAGATTGTGTGATCATTCATGTTTACCTTCAAGACATCATCCAAATGAAGAGAGTTGGAAAGAATCAAGGTTGATCAAGACTAAGTCAAGAGTGAATCAAGTTGATCAACACAAAAGCGTACAAGATGTACCGAGAGGGATCAAGTGATCCCATGGTATGGTAAGCATTGTCCATTACGCTTTGTGTACTAACCCATGGTCTTCGTGAGAGTTCTTTGTGGGGTTAGGTTGCGGTGTGCAAATTCAAGTGAAGCATCACGAAGAGATCAAATGCTTGAAGCTTGCCGTCCATTGTGGTGACAATGGACTTGTGAAGATGTGCGGAAGAGTGGCTCACCCATAGTGGAGTATGGGGGAGCAATCAACTAGTCTTCATCGAGCCAACGCAATCAAGAAAGGTGGTCCAACTTGAGGGAGTCAAGATCGTCATCATCTAGCTCAAGTGGACCATGTGCAAGGCAAAGGTTTGCCCTTGATAGGTTTTCTATTTTACCGGTCTCATGATGGTAGTTGGGAGACCGGGTTATAGGATCGATTGCCGTACTATCAAGGGGGGCTCTCGATGAGTAGCTTGATCGTATCATTCGTAGAGAGCTCAAACCATTGCATCCTTGCATCATATTTTCTTGGTTCTTGTTTGGTTCTCTTTGAGTCTTAGAGCTTATGGTCATCTTGATGACAAGCTTGAGTTCATCGAAAACGGAGTTCGCATGCATCTTCTATGATGTTTTCGGTGTTGGAGATTTTACAGGTCTTTTCCTAGAAAGGGTTCTCACCATTTTCTTTTGGGCCTTTTCTCATTTGCTTCTTATTGATATTTCTATCAAGATTGTGTTAGCCCATGTCGTTAGCTTTCCAACAAACTTGATTTCGTTGAATTCGAGTCCGTTTGCAGAAGTTGTGGCTGTTTTGGTAAAGGCTGCAGCAGTACTACCGCGGCTAGAGCGGATGTAATTTTTTACTACTGCTCCAGAGAGGTACTACCGCGGCTCCTGAGCGGTAGACCGCTCCCGAGCTGTACTACCGCGGCTCCTGCGGTAGTACCGCTCCGGACCAAAATCTCGTGTTTTGCTCAGCGGAATAGG
>NC_053027.1:466050999-466070288 GCF_003073215.2 Triticum urartu
GAATCTCGGGCAAGTAACATACCGATAGACAAAGGGAATTGTATACGGGATTGATTAAGTCCTTGACATCGTGGTTCATCCGATGAGATCATCGTGGAACATGTGGGAGCCATCATGGGTATCCAGATCCCGCTGTTGGTTATTGACCGGAGAACGTCTCGGTCATGTCTGCATGTCTCCCGAACCCGTAGGGTCTACACACTTAAGGTTCGATGACGCTAGGGTTATGAAGGAAGCTTGTATGTGGTTACCGAATGTTTTTCGGATTCCCGGATGAGATCCCGGACGTCACGAGGAGTTCCGGAATGGTCCGTAGGTAAAGATTTATATATAGGAAGTCCTGTTTCGGCCATCGGGACAAGTTTCGGGGTCATCCGTATTGTACCGGGACCACCAGAAGGGTCCCGGGGGCCCACCGGGTGGGGCCACCTATCCCGGAGGGTCCCATGGGCTGAAGTGAGAAGGGATCCGGCCCAAAGTGGGCTGGGGCGCCACTTCCCCTAGGGCCCATGCGCCTAGGGTGAAAGGGGAACCCTAAGGAGGAGTCCCAAGGAGGGAAGGCACCTCCTAGGTGCCTTGGGGGGGAGGGAAACCTCCCCTGGCCGCCGCCCCCTTGGAGATTGGATCTCCTAGGGGCTGGCGCACCCCCCCTTGGGATCCCTATATATAGTGGGGTAGGAGGGCCTCTCAAACACACCTTTTGCCTTTGGTGCAGCCCCTCCCTCTCTCCCAAGTTCTTCTCCTCTCCCATGGTGCTTGGCGAAGCCCTGCAGGATTGCCACGCTCCTCCACCACCACCACGCCGTTGTGCTGCTGCTGGATGGAGTCTTCCTCAACCTCTCCCTCTCTCCTTGCTGGATCAAGGCATGGGAGACGTCACCGGGCTGTACGTGTGTTGAATGCGGAGGTGCTGTCCGTTCGGCACTAGGATCATCGGTGATTTGAATCACGACGAGTACGACTCCATCAACCCCGTTCACTTGAACGCTTCCGCTTAGCGATCTACAAGGGTATGTAGATGCACTCTCCTTCCCCTCGTTGCTAGTTTCTCCATAGATAGATCTTGGTGACACGTAGGAAAATTTTGAATTTCTGCTATGTTCCCCAACAGCCCCTACCTCGTGGGCCCCCTGACGCTCCACCGACCTCAACCCCAACTCCATATATTCACTTTCGGGGAGAAAAAAATCAGAGAGAAGGATTCATCGCGTTTTACGATACGGAGCCGCCGCCAAGCCCTAAAACCTCTCAAGAGGGCCGATCTGGAGTCTGTTCGGGGCTCCGGAGAGGGGAATCCGTCGCCATCGTCATCATCAACCATCCTCCATCACCAATTTCATGATGCTCACCGCCGTGCGTGAGTAATTCCATCGTAGGCTTGCTGGACGATTCCTATATACATGACCATACCTAGATATTCTCATGACTATGCTCAATTCTGTTAATTTCTCTCGAGAGAAGCCACTAGTGAAACTTATGACCCCCGGGTCTATCTTTATCATATTAATCTCCTACTACTTAGTTATTTCCTTTGCTTTTTTACTTTGCATTTATTTTACTTTGCATATTTATTACAAAAATACCAAAAAAATTATCTTATCATATCTATCAGATCTCACTCTCGTAAGTGGCTGTGTAGGTATTGACAACCCCTATTCGCGTTGGTTGCGAGGATTTATTTGTTTTGTGCAGGTACGAGGGACTCGCGCGTAGCCTCCTACTGGATTGATACCTTAGTTCTCAAAAACTGAGGGAAATACTTACGCTACTTTGCTGCATCATCCCTTCCTCTCCGGGGAAAACCAACGCAGTGCTCAAGAGGTAGCGCCCCGCTACCACGGGAGGGTAGGACAAAAGATATCATGCAAGTTCTTTTTCATAAGCACGTATGACTATATTCGGAATACATGCCTACATTACATTGATGAATTGGAGCTAGTTTTGTGTCACCCTATGTTATTACTGTTACATGATGAACCGCATCCGGCATAATTCTCCATCATCGATCCAATGCCTACGAGCTTTTCACATATTGTTCTCCGTTTATTTACATTTATGTTGCTACTATTACAATCACTACAAAACACCAAAAATATTACTTTTGCTACCGTTACTTTTGTTATCGTTACCGTTACTTCCATATTACTTTGCTACTAAATACTTTGCTGCAGATACTAAGTTATCCAGGTGTGGTTGAATTGACAACTCAACTGCTAATACTTGAGAATATTCTTTGGCTCCCCTTGTGTAGAATCAATAAATTTGGGTTGAATACTCTACCCTCGAAAACTGTTGCGATCTCCTATACTTGTGGGTTATCAAGACTATTTTCTGGCGCCGTTGCCGGGGAGCATAGCTCTATTCTTTGAGTCACTTGGGATTTATATCTGCTGGTCACTATGAAGAACTTGAAAGACGAGAAAATAAAAAGATATCCCTCAACTATGAGGGGAGGTAAGGAACTGCCATCTAGGTCTGCACTTGATTCACCTTCTATTTTGAGTAAGCTTGCGACACCTAGACCTGCTTCTGCTATTCGTTCTGATATGTCGCATGTTATTGATGATGCCACTTTTGCTATGCATGATACTTATGATGAAACTACTTCTATGATTGATACTACTGTGCCACTTGGTGAATTTCTTGATGAACAACTTGCTAGGGTTAGAGAGAATGAAATTATTGAAACTGATAACATTGATGAAAGTGATGATGAAGACTCCCCCCTGATAAATATGAATCGCCTGTTATTCCTGAGGGTTATGTTTTGGAAAAAGAAGCTGCTCTAGCTATTTTAGCTTGCAAAGATAGATATGAGCTCAAGAAGTTATTAGCTAAATGGAAGCAGCAATCTCTTAATGCTAGAATGAAACCTGACCCTGCTTTTGCTACTTCACCTATCTGTGTTACTGATAAGGATTATGAATTCTCTGTTGATCCTGATATAATTACTTTGGTTGAATCTGATCCTTTTCATGTCTATGAATCTGAAACTGTTGTGGCACATCTTACTAAATTAAATGATATAGCCACCCTGTCACTAATGATGAGAAATCTCGCTACCTTTATATCCTTAAAATATTTCCGTTCTCATTAAAGGGTGATGCTAAGATATGGTTCAATTCTCTGGATCCTGGTTGTGTGTGTAGTCCCCAGGATATGATTTATTACTTCTCTGCTAAATATTTCCCTGCTCATAAGAAACAAGTTGCTTTGAGGGATATATATAATTTTGTGCAAATTGAAGAAGAGAGTCTCCCACAATCTTGGGGGAGGCTTCTCAAGTTACTTAATGCTTTGCCTGATCATCCTCTTAAGAAAAATGAAATACTTGATATCTTTTATAATGGACTAACCGATGCTTCCAGAGATTACCTGGATAGTTGTGCTGGTTCTGTTTTTAGGGAAAGAACACCGGATGAAGCTGAAATTCTATTAAATAATATGTTGACAAATAAAAATAATTGGACACTTCCTGAGCCAGCTCCTGAGCCTATTCCTAAACCAACTCTGAATAAAAGAGGTGTTCTATTTCTCAGTCCTGAAGATATGCAAGAGGCAAAGAAATCTATGAAAGAAAAAGGTATTAAAGCTGAAGATGTTTAGAATTTACCTCCTATTGAAGAAATAAATGGTCTAAATTTACCGCCCGTTGAAGAAACATATGATCTTAATCCATTACCTATTGAAGAAATACATGGTCTTGATAACCCGACACAGGTAGTAAAGGTAAATTCTCTCTATAGATATGATAAAGCTGAAATCCCTCTTACTAAGTTTGCTAGCCAATGCTTAGATGAGTTTGATAATGTTATGGTGAAGCAAGAAGATTTTAATGCTTATTTTGGTAGACAATTGAAATACAATTCAAATATGCTTGAACACTTGGGTGATTATATGGCTAATGTCAAAGGTGAACTTAAACTTATTAGTAAACATGCTTCTATGGTTACCACTCAAGTAGAACAAGTACTTAAAGCTCAAAATGACTTGCTCAATGAATTGAATAGTAAGAATAATGATTATGCTGTTAGAGTGGCTACTAGAACTGGTAGAATGACTCAGGAACCTCTGTATCTTGATGAACAACTTGCTAGGGCTAGAGAGATTGAAAAATTGAATCTGATAATGCTGATGAAATTGATGATGAAGACTTGCCTGTTATTCCTAAGGGTTATGTTTTTGATAAAGAAGCTTCTTTAGCTATTTTAGCTTGCAAAGATAGATACGAACTTAAGAGGTTATTAGCTAAATGGAATAAGCAATCTCTAGATGCTAGGATGAAACCTGACCCTCCTTTTTCTACTTCCCTATCTGTGTTACCGATAAGGATTATGAATTTCTGTTGATCCTGATATAATTACTTTGGTTGAATCTGATCCTTTTCATGGCTATGAATCTGAAACTGTTGTGGCACATCTTACTAAATTAAATGATATAGCCACCCTGTTCACTACTGATGAGAGAACTCGTTACTTTTATATCCTTAAAATATTTCCGTTCTCATTAAAGGGTGATGCTAAGATATGGTTTAATTCTCTTCATCCTGGTTGTGTGCGTAGTCCCCAGGATATGATTTATTACTTCTCTGCTACATATTTCCCTACTCATAAGAAACAAGCTGCTTTAAGGGATATATATAATTTTGTGCAAATTGAAGAAGAGAGTCTCCCGCAAGCTTGGGGGAGGCTTCTCCAATTACTTAAATGCTTTGCCTGATCATCCTCTTAAGAAAAATGAAATACTTGATATCTTTTATAATGGACTAACCGATGCCTCCAGAGATTACCTGGATAGTTGTGCCGGTTCTGTTTTCAGGGAAAGGACACCGGATGAAGCTAAAATTCTATTGAATAATATGTTGACAAATGAAAATAATTGGACACCTTCGGAGCCAATTCCTGAGCCTATTCCCAAACCAATTCTGAAGAAGAGGGGTATTCTATTTCTCAGTCCTAAAGATATGCAAGAGGCAAAGAAATCTATGAAAGAAAAAGGTATTAAAGCTGAAGATGTTAAGAATTTACCTCCTATTGAAGAAATACATGGTCTTAATTTACCGCCTGTTGAAGAAACATATGATCTTAATCCATTACCTATTGAAGAAATACATGGTCTTGATAACCCGACACAGGTAGTAAAGGTAAATTCTCTCTATAGATATGATAAAGCTGAAATCCCTCTTACTAAGTTTGCTAGCCAATGCTTAGATGAGTTTGATAATTTTATGGTGAAGCAAGAATATTTTAATGCTTATTTTGGTAGACAATTGAAATACAATTCAAATATGCTTGAACACTTGGGTGATTATATGGCTGATGTCAAAGGTGAACTTAAACTTATTAGTAAACATGCTTCTATGGTTACCACTCAAGTAGAACAAGTACTTAAGGCTCAAAATGATTTGCTCAATGAATTGAATAGTAAGAATAATGATTATGCTTTTAGAGTGGCTACTAGAACTGGTAGAATGACTCAGGAACCTCTGTATCCTAAAGGCCACCCTAAGAGAATTGAGCAAGATTCTCACAGAAATAATATAGATGCACCTAGTCCTTCTAAAAGGAAGAAAAATAAAAATGATAGGACTTTGCATGCTTCTAGTGAACCTATTGCTGAAACACCTGAGAATACAAATGATATTTCTATTTCTGATGCTGAAACACAATCTGGTAATGAACCTGAAACTAGTGATAATGTTAATGATAATGTTCATGTTGATGCCCAACCTAGCAATGATAATGATATAGAAATTGAACCTGCTGTTGATCTTGATAACCCACAATCAAAGAATCAACGTTATGATAAGAAAGACTTTGTTGCTAGGAAACACGATAAGGAAAGAGAGCCTTGGATTCAGAAACCCATGCCTTTTCCTCCCAAACCATCCAAGAAAAAGGATGATGAGGATTTTGAGCGTTTTTCTGAAATAATTAGACCTATCTTTTTGCATATGCGATTAACTGATATGCTTAAAATGAATCCTTATGCTAAGTACATGAAAGAAATTGTTACTAATAAAAGAAAGATACCGGAAGCTGAAATTTCCACCATGATTGCTAATTATACTTTTAAAGGTGGAATACCAAAGAAACTTGGAGATCCAGGAGTACCCACTATACCATGCTCCATTAAAAGGAATTATGTTAAAACTGCTTTATGTGATCTTGGAGCCGGCGTTAGTGTTATGCCTCTCTCTTTATATCATAGACTTGATTTGAATAAGTTGACACCTACTGAAATATCTTTGCAAATGGCTGATAAATCAATTGCTATACCTGTCGGTATTTGTGAAGATGTGCCTGTTGTAGTTTCAAACACTACTATTTTAACGTACTTTGTTATTCTTGATATTCCCGAGGACGATAGTATGTCTATTATTCTTGGAAGACCCTTTTTGAATACTGTAGGGGCTGTTATTGATTGCAACAAAGGCAATGTCACTTTTCATGTCAATGGTAATGAGCATACGGTACACTTTCCGAGGAAACAACCTCAAGTTCATAGTATCAACTCTATTGAAAAAATTCCATCGATTATTATTGGACGTTTTGAATTTCCTCTACCTACTGTCAAAAAGAGATATGATATTCTTATTATTGGGGATGTGCATATCCCCATTGAGGTAACATAGTGTTATTCGAAATTTCTCCGGTTCCATGTTATTCGAAATGAGTTCATTAACAAGACTTGATCACCTTATTAGTGGATTCCTTTTGATGAGCATGATATGGATGAAACTAGAAGGCACAACCTTCTGTACCCTCCTTTTACTTTCTGTTATTTATTTTAAATAAATAAAAATAGTATTTTCTGTCTGTTATCTGAATTATCCGTGCAATATAAAAATACCCTGAAAATAAAAGTTCTCTAAATGCCTTGAAATTTAAATACGATTTTTTCTGAAATATTTGAGAATATCTGGCACTGAGAACACAACAGGGGGAGCAAGCACCTGGCCATGAGGGTCCAGGGCGCGCCCACCCCTACAGGGCGCGCCCCCTGCCTCGTGGGCCCACGGTGGCTCCCCTCCACTTATTCCTGCACCCACACACTTCTTCTTCCTCCCAAAAAACTCACCATCCAGCTCTAGCACGAGTTCTAGCTCATTTTGCTGCGATTTTCGATCTCCTTGCTCAAAGCACCTCTCACAAAACTGCTTGGGGGGATTGTTCCTTGGTATGTGACTCCTCCATTGGTCCAATTAATTTTTGTTCTAGTGCTCTATTCATTAAAAATTTGTGCTCCCTAGGTGACCATGTTCTTGAGCTTGCATGTCAAATTTATATGGTTCCAAGTAGTTCTAATGCATGATATAGGCTCTAGGCACTTGTAGGAGTTGTTTCTATCAATTTTGTTGAGCTTGGTTCACTTTTATTTGAAGTTACTAAAAATTTCAGAGGAAGAAATATGTTTAGGAAAATGTACCAAGGTGGTTCTTCAAGGAAGCAAGGACCCAGACTTGCAATGCGTGATGCTGACGATGAGCCACCAAGGGACGCTCTAGTGCAGCCTTGTGAATGGCCTTCGGAAAAATTTATGGATCGAGCAGGAATTAAGGAAGAATTTAACGCATATTTACGCAACGCTGAACTTGTGAGCTCCGAGAAAGAAAAGTGCCGCCAGTACCACTATCTCACTAGTTCCTTTGTGAGGAGGTTTGAATTTTCATCTTCACGTAATTCTCCAACTGTCCTGTTTGATCTTTATGAAAAATCTTATACTATGGACTTAGAGAATTTACCACTGCTTGCAAACTTCCACAATGGGGTAGTGCTAGTGAACCCGAAAAATCTGAATTTAGAAATTTTCTTGCTAGTATAACTCCGGGGGAATCTAGAGACATAGCACAAGCTACCATAGGGAGCATTCATTTTCCTGCTATACATTATTTTGCTCTCTTCATAGGTAGGTGCATAAATGGTAAAGATGAAGCATGTCATATGTGTGTCCCTTACCTTAGTATTCTTAGGAGTGCTATGTTAGGAGACAAATCTTATAATTTGGGAGCTATTGTTGCATGTAGGTTGCATCATAATAGATTTAATGGAGGAATTTATGCAACCTGCTTAGCTGATTTTCTTGGTGTAATCATACATAATGATGATATTGAATTGCCTCCTGCTTACCTAGACTTTAATGCTATGGTTCACCACCAGTTTGTCGAGAGGAATGAATCACCTCTCCAGTATCTCTTAATCTTTGACAGACGTCGGGCTGTCCGTATTACTCTCCCTGCTCCTGCCTTCTTTGATTATCAGGCAAAAGGAAGACATTTTATTACCAGAGAGGAGGCAGATGAGTACGAGAGGAGGGCGGAGGCAGCTCGCCGCCATGCTGCAGCTCAGGAGGCGATAGCCGCTGCATCGCAGTATGACCCCAACTATAACTATGGATATCCGCCAGGCCATCCGTGGCAATAAACCAACTTACGCCAAAAGCCTAAGTTGGGGGAGTACATATTTCTCACCGACATTACATTTATGTTCACACACTCATTGTTAGATGTCGGTGCTCATACTTTTTCACTGTACTATACATGCTAGTTTATTTTCTCTTTTTTATGCTTTCTTCTTGTGTGTTTTATAAACTTTAAGAAAAACAAAAAAAATAGTTGTAGCTTTTAGCTAGTTTTAATTTCCATGCTTATAGTAGTAATTAAAAAAAAGAAAACCCAAAAAGATTTCCTATTCTTCTTTTGCTTGTTGGGAGCTTTCCCGTGTAAATAGTTTTATTTCTTTTCTTTTCTTTGGGGGTCGATAGTAGAAGACCATGATTAAATTGTTGAAGTGGCACTTATATGCATTATTGTTGATTTAACCAAGAGCCCATATTGCCTTGTCTTCTCCTGTATATTGAATGCTCGCAGATTCCAGCTTAGTTCAATGCACGTGCACTCTTAATATTATTCACATCGTTCAGTCGTGCAAGTGAAAGGCAATTATGACGATATATGATGGACTGACTGAGATGAGAAAAGCTGGTATGAACTCAACCTCTCTTGTTTTGGTAAATATGATTAGTTCATCGTTCCGGATTCAACCTATTATGAATGAACATGTTTGCAATGACAATTAGAGATCATAGTGCTTATGCCATGCTTGATTAGCTATGAGTTATAATGGTTTAACTTGCGTGCCAACATGCTATTAAAATGGTTGTGATGTGGTATGATAGGGTGGTATCCTCCTCTGAATGATTTAAGTGACTTGACTTGGCGCATGTTCACGCATGTAGTTGAAACAAAATCAACATAGCCTTCATGATATTTATGTTCATGGTGGATTATATCCTACTCATGCTTGCATACGGTATTGATTAATTTTAATGCATGTTCATGACTGTTGTCGCTCTCTATTTGGTCGCTTTCCAGTCTTTTGCTAGCCTTCACTTGTACTAAGAGGGAATACTGCTTGTGCACCCAATCCCTTAAACCCCAAAGTTATTCCATATGAGTCCACCATACCTACCTATATACGGTATCTACCTGTCGTTCCAAGTAAATTCGTATGTGCCAAACTCTAAACCTTCAAATAAATATCCTGTTTTGTATGCTCGAATAGCTCATGTGTCAACTAGGGCTGTCCATATCTTCATGTTAGGCGGGTTATTCTCAAGAGGAGTGAACTCCACTCCTCACTCACGAGAAAATGGCTGGTCACCGGGATGCCGAGTCCCATGCTTTATGCAAATCAAATCAAAATAATTGCGAACAAAAACTCCCCCTGGGACTCTTGTTAGTTGGAGGCACTCGTTGTTTCGAGTAAGCCATGGATTGATGCTTGTTGGTGGAGGGGGAGTATAAACTTTACCATTCTGTTTGGGAACCGCCTATAATGTGTGTAGCATGGAAGATATCACCATCTCTTGGTTGTTATGTTGACAATGAAGTATACTGCTCAAAATATTATTCACCTCTATTTTAAAACCAAGCTCTGGCACCTCTACAAATCCCTGATTCCCTCTACGAAGGGCCTATCTATTTACTTTTATGTTGAGTCATCACCCTCTTATTAAAGAGCACTAGCTGGAGAGCGCATCTTTCATTTGCATCCATTACTATTAATTTATATTGAGTATGACTATGACTGGATCTCTTTTACCATGAATTACAATGTCTAGTGATACGTCTCCAACGTATCTATAATTTTTGATTGCTCCATGCTATATTATCTACTGTTTTGGGCAATGTTGGGCTTTATTATCCACTTTTATATTATTTTTGGGACTAACCTATTAACCGGAGGCCCAGCCCAGATTTGCTGTTTTATGCCTATTTCAGTGTTTCGAAGAAAAGGAATATCAAATGGAGTCGAAACGGAATGAAATCAACTGGAGAAGTTATTTTTGGAACGAAAGCCACCGGATAGACTTGGACTCCACGTCAGGAGATACGGGAGGTGCTCACGGGGGTGGGGGGCGCCCCCCTAGGGCGCGCCCCCTGCCTCATGGGCCCCCCGTAGCTCCTCCGACGTACCCCCTGCACCCATATATACCTACGTATCGTAAAACTTCCAAAACGGAGAATAGATCGGGAGTTCCGCCGCCAGAAGCCTCCGTAGCCATCGAAAGCCAATCTAGACCCGTTCCGGCACCCTGCCGGAGGGGGCAATCCTTCTCCGGTGGCCATCTTCATCATCCCGGTGCTCTCCATGACGAGGAGGGAGTAGTTCTCCCTCGGGGCTGAGGGTATGTACCAGTAGCTATGTGTTTGATCTCTCTCTCTCTCTCTCTCGTGTTCTTGATTTGGCACGATCTTGATGTATCGCGAGCTTTGCTATTATAGTTGGATCTTATGTTTCTCCTCCCCCTCTACTCTCTTGTAATGAATTGAGTTTCCCCTTTGAAGTTATCTTATCGGATTGAGTCTTTAAAGATTTGAGAACACTTGATGTATGTCTTGCCATGGATATCTGTGGTGACAATGGGATATCACGTGATTCACTTGATGTATGTTTTGGTGACCAACTTGCGGGTTCCGCCCATGAACCTATGCATAGGGGTTGGCACATGTTTTCGTCGTGATTCTCCGGTAGAACTTTGGGGCACGCTTTGAGGTCCTTTGTGTTGGTTGAATAGATGAATCTGAGATTGTGTGATGCATATCGTATAATCATACCCACGGATACTTGAGGTGGCATTAGAGTATCTAGGTGACATTAGGGTTTTGGTTGATTTGTGTCTTAAGGTGTTATTCTAGTATGAACTCTAGGGCTGTTTGTGACACTTATAGGAATAGCCCAACGGATTGATTGGAAAGAATAACTTTGAGGTGGTTTCGTACCCTACCATAATCTCTTTGTTCGTTCTCCGCTATTAGTGACTTTGGAGTGACTCTTTGTTGCATGTTGAGGGATAGTTTTATGATCCAATTATGTTAGTATTGTTGAGAGGACTTACACTAGTGAAAGTATGAACCCTAGGCCTTGTTTCCTAGCATTGCAATACCGTTTACGCTCACTTTTACCATTCGTTACCTTGCTGTTTTTATTATTTCATATTACAAATACCTTTATCTACTATCCATATACCACTTGTTTCACCATCTCTTCGCCGAACTAGTGCACCTATACAATTTACCATTGTATTGGGTGTGTTGGGGACACAAGAGAATCTTTGTTATTTGGTTGCAGGGTTGCTTGAGAGAGACCATCTTCATCCTACGCCTCCTATGGATTGATAAACCTTAGGTCATCCACTTGAGGGAAATTTGCTACTGTCCTACAAACCTCTGCACTTGGAGGCCCAACAACGTCTACAAGAAGAAGGTTGTGTAGTAGACATCATCTAGTCAGTCCTTGATCTTTAAAGGTGCTTTGCATTTATGTTTTGCGGTCTCATAAAGGGCTAGCGGGATACCATCTTGTTATATCATATTATGATTGTTTTGAGAAAGTGTTGTCATCCGAGATTTATTATTATTGCTCGCTAGTTGATTATGCCATTGATATGAGTAAACATGAGACCTGAGAGCTATTGTGAATATGGTTAGTTCATAATCTTTGCTGAAAACTTGAATGCTGGCTTTACATATTTACAAAAACAAGAGCAAACAGAGTTTGTAAAAGTTCTTCTTTATCACTTTCAGTTTATCAACTGAATTGCTTGAGGACAAGCAAAGTTTTAACCTTGGGGGAGTTGATACGTCTCTGTCGTATCTACTTTTCCAAACACTTTTGCCCTTGTTTTGGACTCTAACTTGCATGATTTGAATGGAACTAACCCGGACCGACACTGTTTTCAGCAGAATTGCCATGGTGTTATTTATGTGCAGAAACAAAAGTTCTCGGAATGACCTGAAACTTCACGGAGCGTCTTTTTGGAAATAATAAAAAATACTGGCAAAAGATCAAGACCAGGGGCCCACACCCTAGCCTCGAGGGTGGGGGGCGCCCTGTTGGAAATATGCCCTAGAGGCAATAATAAATTGGTTATTATTATATTTCCTTGTTCATGATAATCGTTTATTATCCATGCTATAATTGTATTGATAGGAAACTCAGATACATGTGTGGATACATAGACAACACCATGTCCCTAGTAAGCCTCTAGTTGACTAGCTCGTTGATCAATAGATGGTTACGGTTTCCTATTTATTATCCATGCTATAATTGTATTGATAGGAAACTCAGATACATGTGTGGATACATAGACAACACCATGTCCCTAGTAAGCCTCTAGTTGACTAGCTCGTTGATCAATAGATGGTTACGGTTTCCTAACCATGGACATTGGATGTCGTTGATAACGGGATCACATCATTAGGAGAATGATGTGATGGACAAGACCCAATCCTAAGCCTAGCACAAAGATCGTGTAGTTCGTATGCTAAAGCTTTTCTAATGTCAAGTATCATTTCCCTAGACCATGAGATTGTGCAACTCCCGGATACCGTAGGAATGCTTTGGGTGTATCAAACGTCACAACGTAACTGGGTGACTATAAAGGTGCATTACAGGTATCTCCGAAAGTGTCTGTTGGGTTGGCACGAATCGAGACTGGGATTTGTCACTCCGTGTAAGCGGAGAGGTATCTCTGGGCCCACTCGGTAGGACATCATCATATGCGCAATGTGACCAAGGAGTTGATCACGGGATGATGTGTTACGGAACGAGTAAAGAGACTTGTCGGTAACGAGATTGAACTAGGTATTGGATACCGACGATCGAATCTCGGGCAAGTAACATACCGATAGACAAAGGGAATTGTATACGGGATTGATTAAGTCCTTGACATCGTGGTTCATCCGATGAGATCATCGTGGAACATGTGGGAGCCATCATGGGTATCCAGATCCCGCTGTTGGTTATTGACCGGAGAACGTCTCGGTCATGTCTGCATGTCTCCCGAACCCGTAGGGTCTACACACTTAAGGTTCGATGACGCTAGGGTTATGAAGGAAGCTTGTATGTGGTTACCGAATGTTTTTCGGATTCCCGGATGAGATCCCGGACGTCACGAGGAGTTCCGGAATGGTCCGTAGGTAAAGATTTATATATAGGAAGTCCTGTTTCGGCCATCGGGACAAGTTTCGGGGTCATCCGTATTGTACCGGGACCACCAGAAGGGTCCCGGGGGCCCACCGGGTGGGGCCACCTATCCCGGAGGGTCCCATGGGCTGAAGTGAGAAGGGATCCGGCCCAAAGTGGGCTGGGGCGCCACTTCCCCTAGGGCCCATGCGCCTAGGGTGAAAGGGGAACCCTAAGGAGGAGTCCCAAGGAGGGAAGGCACCTCCTAGGTGCCTTGGGGGGGAGGGAAACCTCCCCTGGCCGCCGCCCCCTTGGAGATTGGATCTCCTAGGGGCTGGCGCACCCCCCCTTGGGATCCCTATATATAGTGGGGTAGGAGGGCCTCTCAAACACACCTTTTGCCTTTGGTGCAGCCCCTCCCTCTCTCCCAAGTTCTTCTCCTCTCCCATGGTGCTTGGCGAAGCCCTGCAGGATTGCCACGCTCCTCCACCACCACCACGCCGTTGTGCTGCTGCTGGATGGAGTCTTCCTCAACCTCTCCCTCTCTCCTTGCTGGATCAAGGCATGGGAGACGTCACCGGGCTGTACGTGTGTTGAACGCGGAGGTGCTGTCCGTTCGGCACTAGGATCATCGGTGATTTGAATCACGACGAGTACGACTCCATCAACCCCGTTCACTTGAACGCTTCCGCTTAGCGATCTACAAGGGTATGTAGATGCACTCTCCTTCCCCTCGTTGCTAGTTTCTCCATAGATAGATCTTGGTGACACGTAGGAAAATTTTGAATTTCTGCTATGTTCCCCAACAGTGGCATCATGAGCTAGGTCTATTGCGTAGATTCTATGCACGAGTAGAACACAAAGTAGTTGTGGGTGTTGATTTTGTTCAATATGCTTGCCGTTACTAGTCTTATCTTGATTCGGCGGCATCGTGGGATGAAGCGGCCCGGACCAACCTTACACGTACTCTTACGTGAGACCGGTTCCACCGACAAACATGCACTAGTTGCATAAGGTGGCTGGCGGGTGTCTGTCTCTCCCACTTTAGTCGGATCGGATTCGATGAACAGGGTCCTTATGAAGGGTAAATAGCAATTGGCATATCACGTTGTGGTCTTTGCGTAGGTAAGAAACGTTCTTGCTAGAAACCCATAGCAGCCACGTAAAACATGCAAACAACAATTAGAGGACGTCTAACTTGTTTTTGCAGGGTATGCTGTGTGATGTGATATGGCCCAAAGGATGTGATGAATAATATATGTGATGTATAAGATTGATCATGCTCTTGTAATAGATGATCATGGAGCCCCAAGATGGAGATCAAGGGAGCTATATGATATTGGCCATATCATGTCACTATTATTTGATTACATGTGATGTTTATCATGTTTATACATCTTATTTGCTTAGAACGACGGTAGTAAATAAGATGATCCCTCATTAAAATTTCAAGAAGTGTTCTCCCCTAACTGTGCACCGTTGCTACAGTTCGTCGTTTCGAAGCACGCCGTGATGATCGGGTGTGATAGATCCTTACGTTCACATACAACGGGTGTTGACGAGCCTAGCATGTACAGACATGGCCTCGGAACACAGCAAAAACACTTAGGGTTAACTTGACGAGCCTAGCATGTACAGACATGGCCTCGGAACACAGAAGACCGAAAGGTCGAGCATGAGTCATATAGAAGATACGATCAACATAAAGATGTTCACCGACGTTGACTAGTCCGTCTCACGTGATGATCGGACACGGCCTAGTTCACTCGGATCATGTAATCACTTAGATGACTAGAGGGATGTCTATCTGAGTGGGAGTTCATAAGATGAACTTAATTATCCTGAACATAGTCAAAAGGATTTTGCAAATTATGTCGTAGCTCGCGCTTCAGTTCTACTGTTTAGATATAGTCCTAGAGAAAAATTAGTTGAAAGTTGATAGTAGCAATTATGCGGACTAGGTCCGTAAACTGAGGATTGTCCTCATTGCTTCTTAGAAGGCTTATGTCCTTAATGCACCGCTCAGTGTGCTGAACCTCGAACGTCGTCTGTGGATGTTGCGAACATCTGACATACACGTCTTGATAACTACGTGATAGTTCAGTTAAACGGTTCAGAGTTGGGGCACCTAAGACTTTTTGAAACGTCGCAAAACATATGAGATGTTTTGAGGGCGGAAATTGGGATTTCAAGCTCGTACCCACGTCAAGAGGTATAAGACCTCCGACGATTTTCTTAGCCCGCAAACTAAGGGAGAAAAGCTCAATTGTTGAGCTTGTGCTCAGATTGTCTGAGTACAACGATCACTTGAATCAAGTGGGAGTTAATCTTCCAGATGAGATAGTGATGTTTCTCCAAAGTCATTACCACCAAGCTACTAGAGCTTCGTGATGAACTATAATATATCAGGGACATATATGATGATCCTTGAGATATTCGCGATGTTTGACACCGCAAAAGTAGAAATCAAGAAGGAGCATCAATTGTTGATGGTTAGTGAAGCCACTAGTTTCAAGAAGGGAAAGGGCAAGAAGGGATACTTCATGACACGGCAATTCAGCTGCTGCTCTAGTGAAGAAACCCAAGGTTGAACCCAAACCCGAGACTAAGTGCTTCTGTAATAAGGGGAATAGCCACTGGAGCAGAATTACCCTAGATACTTGGTAGATAAGAAGGCTGGCAAGGTCGATAGAAGTATATTGGATATACATTGTGTTGATGTGTACTTTACTAGTACTCCTAGTAGCACCAGGGTATTAGATACCGGTTCGGTTGCTAAGTGTTAGTAACTCGAAATAAAAGCTACGAAATAAACGGAGACTAGCTAAAGGTGAGCTGACGATATGTGTTGGAAGTGTTTCCAATGTTGATATGATCATGCATCGCACGCTCCCTCTACCATCGAGATTGGTGTTTGCGTTGAGCATAGACATGATTGGATTATGTCTATCGCAATACGGTTATTCATTTAAGGAGAATAATGGTTACTCTGTTTATTTGAATAATACCTTCAAATGGTCTTGCACCTGAAATGAATGGTTTATTGAATCTCGATCGTAGTGATACACATGTTCATGCCAAAAGATAGTAATGATAGTACCACCTACTTGTGGCACTGCTACTTAAGTCATATCAGTATAAAACGCATGAAGAAGCTCCATGTTGATGGATCTTTGGGCTCGCTCGTTTTTGAAAAGTTTGAGACATGCAAACCATGTCTATTGGTGTATATGCATGAAGAAACTCCATGCAAATGGACCATTTGAACTCACTTGATTTTGAATCACTTGAGACATGCAAATCATACCATATGGGCAAGATGATTGAAAGCCTCGGTTTCAGTAAAATGGAACAAGAAAGCAACTTGTTGGAAGTAATACATTTTTGATGTGTGCAGTCCAATGAGTGCTGAGGCATGTAGTGGATATCGTTATGTTCTTACTTCAGATGATTTGAGTAGATGTTGAGTATATTTACTTGATGAATCACGAGTCTGAATTATTGAAAGGTTCAAGTAATTTCAGGGTGAAGTTGAAAGATCGTCGTGACAAGAGGATAAAAGATCTATGATATGATCATAGATATGAATATCTGAATTACGAGTTTGGCACAGAATTAAGACATTGTGGAAATTGTTTCACAACTAATACAGCCTGGAACACCATAGTGTGATGGTGTGTCCGAACATCATAACTGCACCCTATTGGATATGATGCATACCATGATGTCTCTTATCATATTACCACAATAGTTTATGGGTTAGGCATTAGAGACAACCACATTCACTTTAAATAGGGCAGCACGTAATTCCGATGATATGACACCGTATGAACTATGGTTTAGAGAAACCTAAGCTGTCATTTCTTGAAAGTTTGGGGCTGCGACGCTTATGTGAAAAAGTTTCAGGCTGATAAGCTCGAACCCAAAGCGGATAAATGCATCTTCATAGGACACCCAAAACAGTTGGGTATACCTCCTGTCTTAGATCCGAAAGCAATAAAGGATTGTTTCTAGAATCGGGTCCTTTCTCGAGGAAAAGTTTCTCTCGAAAGAATTGAGTGGGAGGATGGTGGAGACTTGATGAGGTTATTGAACCGTCTCTTCAACTAGTGTGTGGCAGGGCACAAGAAGTTGTTCCTGTGGCACCTACACCAATTGAAGTGGAAGCTTATGATAGTGATCATGAAACTTCAGATCAAGTCACTCCCAAACCTCGTGGGATGACAAGGATGCGTACTACTTCAGAGTGGTACGTAATCCTGTCTTGGAAGTCATGTTGCTAGACAACAATGAACCTACGAGCTATGAAGAAGCGATGGTGGGCCCGGATTCCGATAAATGGCTCGAGGCCATATAATCCGAGAGAGGATCCATATATGAAAACAAAGTGTAGACTTTGGAAGAACTACTTGATGGTCGTAAGGCTGTTGAGTACAGATGGATTTTAAAAGTAAGACGGACAATGATGGTAAATGTCACCATTAAGAAAGCTCGACTTGTCGTTAAGATGTTTTCCGACAAGTTCAAGGAGTTGACTACGATGAGACTTTCTCACTCGTAGCGATGCTAAGAGTCGGTTGGAATTATATTAGCAGTCACTGCATTATTTATGAAATCTTGTAGATAGGATGTCAAAACATTGTTTCCTCGACGATTTTCTTGAGGAAAGGTTGTATGTGATACAACCGAAAGGTTTTGTCAATCTTGAAAAGATGCTAATAAGGATGCAAAGCTCCAGCAATCCTTCTGAGGACTGGAGTGAGCATCTCGGAGTTGGAATGTATGCTTTGATGATGATCAAAGATTTTGGGTGTATACAAAGTTTATGAGAAACTTGTATTTCCAAAGAAGTGAGTGGGAGCACTATAGAATTTTTGATGAATATATGTTGTTGATCGGAAATGATGTAGAATTTCTGGAAAGCATATAGGGTTATTTGAAAGGTGTTTTTCAATGGAAAGCCTGGATTAAGCTACTTGAACATTGAGCATCAAGATCTATAAGGATAGATCAAAACGCTTAATGGCACTTTCAAATGAGCACATACCTTGACATGATCTTGAAGGTGTTCAAGATGGATCAGTCAAAGAAGGAGTTCTTGCCTGAGTTGTAAGGTATGAAGTTAAGACTTAAAGCTCGACCACGGCAGAATAGAGAGAAAGGACGAAGGTCGTCCCCTATGCTTAAGACGTAGGCTCTATAGTATGCTATGCTGTGTACCGCACCTGAAGTGTGCCTTGCCATGAGTCAGTCAAGGGGTACAAGAGTAATCCAAGAATGGATCACAGGACAGCGGTCAAAGTTATCCTTAGTAACTAGTGGACTAAGGAATTTTCTCGATTATGGAGGTGGTAAAAGAGTTCGTCGTAAAGGGTTACGTCGATGCAAGCTTAACACCTATCCGGATAGCTCTGAGTAGAGATACCGGATACGTATAATGGAGCAACAATTTAGAATAACTCCAAGTAGAACAGTTATTTGGAATAGCTCCAAAAAGAACGTGGTAGCTACATCTAGGAGATGACATAGAGATTTGTAAAGCACACACGGATCTGAAAGGTTCGGACCCGTTGACTAAAACCTCTCTCACAAGCAACATGATCAAACCTAAAACTCATTGAGTGTTAATCACATAGTGATGTGAACTAGACTACTGACTCTAGTAAACTCTTTGGATGTTGGTTACATGGCGATGTGACCTATGAGTGTTAATCACATGGCGATGTGAACTAGATTATTGACTCTAGTGCAAGTGGGAGACTGTTGGAAATATGCCCTAGAGGCAATAATAAATTGGTTATTATTATATTTCTTTGTTCA